>NC_135802.1:80089195-80389195 GCF_964213995.1 Mustelus asterias | reverse complement strand
AATGACAATGCCCTGGGGCACCTTGACACTGCACACCGGGCATCGGGCAGTGCCATGAGGGCAGGTCCAGAGAGAGCCGGGCCTAAGGGGGCGGGGTCTCTAGGGGGCAGATCAGTGGGGGCTGGGGGTCCCACTGTCACTCTGCACTCAGCGATGACAGGGGGATGGAGGCTAGCAATCGGGGCTGGACACGGGGGTGAAGGGGTTCATGACTGTTGGGGGGGGTGAGGTTTGGGGCTGACCCAGACACGTGCAGGAGCCCAGCGATTGGTGGGTGGGGGATCGGAGGAGCAGTGATGTGGGGTTGCGAGGCTGGTCAGTGATCGGGCTGGCCAGCAATCTGTAGGCCGGCAGTGCAGGGCTGCTGCACATGCAGCCATCTCAGCGCTAACAGATCGGCGCATGCACAGTGGCCCACTCAGCGCTATGCTCCCGGCCTCTCCAGCAGGAATCAGCCCCGCCCCCTGATTTTCACGATAGTGCACTGAGTGTACTCAGTATGGGAGATTCATTTTGAAACTCCCACTGAAAAACCAGCAGGATTTATTCCAGATTTTACATGAATTCGACACTTAGAATTTTTTTGGGAGAATCACACCCTCCATATTTGCATCTGTGTAGAAAGGCATGCATTGGAAACATACTTAACTATTAGGACTCCAAGTGTAATAGGTACCTAGGTGTAAAATTGTCATGTTATTTTTACTTAACATTATCACTCATACAGAATAATCTGTCTGCCATATAATAGTTGTAGAAAATTATGCAGCATTACTGCAAATTAAACAGAAAAAATTATATATTACTGAAGAGATTATGGATAATTAAATAGATGAATATAATTTTACATTGAGACTTCACCTCAGTAATTAATAAATATATTATGTATTCTGGTATATTTAAATTGAGCTCCTACTGACCTACATATAATGACTTTATCGTGGTGATTAATTCTCAGTCATTACCCCAATGTGTAATACCTGACAGGTTCTACATAAATAGTATTTTTGTTTTACAAACTCAGTTCTCACATTGGAGCACAAATTTCCAATACAATTGTAAATTATACCAAACATTTGTTCACTTACAAAAATATACTTATAGCAAATATTTTTTTAAAATTGTCTATCAAAGATTGCAAAATATTGTATTTTATTATACTTGTATTTTTTATAAAATTTCACAATGGGGTAATATCAAAACCTATGAGGAAGACTGGGAATGGTTGTAGAACTAAAAATACTATGACACATAGGGCCCAATTTTACCATTAAGTTGCACCCGTTTTCGGGCGCGAAAACTTGGTAAAGTCAGGCGTGAGGCGAGTAGCACGATCCGCGTCCGCCTCCGCGCCGGTTCCCCCTTTACCAAGGGCTGAAAATGGCCACCATCGGGACTGCGCCCGAAACGGGTGGGACGTCAAATTAAATGCATTTGCATGCATTTAAATTGACTTAATGGGCTACACCCCAAGCTTACTGGCACTTCCTCCTTTACCACCGTGTTCGCCCATCCAGATTCAGCGCAAAACAGGCATGCTCTACAAAAGTCCGATTCAGGCGCTCCAGTTAGTGAGGCGGTAAGTGCTGAGATCTCTGCTTGAGATTGGTGGGGGAGGGGAGGTCCGCTGCCACTCTGCCTGAGATCAGTGAGGGGGAAGGGGGGTCCGCTGCCACTCTGCTGGACATCAGCGTGGGGGAAGGGGGCGTCCGCTGCCACTCTGCCTGTTATCAGTGAGGGAGAAGAGGGGAGGGGTCCATGATCGGTCTGGATGGTGGGGGGATAAGGAAGTCAGTAATGTTGTGGAGGTGGAGCACTGTCTGTGGGGACCGGGGGAGGCATTGTCTGGCCCGGGAGCGATGTGGAGGGGAGCCGCATTCTATCATTTTTTTCTGCATGTGCACAGTTGGAGGTGCCGATCGGAGCTGCAGTGTTTCGGGCACGTTAATCAGGCTTGTGCAGCATGATTTGGAATTGCTGATATTTTTGCAGGCAGAGTGCGTAGGGGGGCACCTGAGAACAGGCCTAAAAGTCGGATCTGAAACACTCCCAGATTCAAGTCCGCCCAGCACTTAGAATCAAAATGGTAAAATAGGTTTCAATTTTACCAGGTTGACACACCCATCGATGGGCGGAGCTAGTTGGTAAAATTGCGCAAGAGCCGAGAAATCTGGATCACTCCCGATTTCTCGGCTCTCGTGATTTTATGAGATTTCTGACGCAGTCAGCCTATCGCTGGAAATGGGCGAGAGGCTGAATAATTTATTTAAATATATTTAAAGTTGAATTTTCATGTGTTTTGTGAGCCCGGCGCCCAATCGTCTGGGCTGACTTGCCTTTATGGATTGGCCGGGAGAGGTTCTCTCCGGCGAAGAAATACCAGCTCCGCATGAACGGGAAAGAGTCGTGCTGCCCTCAATGGTGGAACCGGAGGCCATTGAGGCCCCTCAGGGAGGTGCCCTTTGAGCAGTCCCAGTCTAGCCATGCAAGCCTGGCACCAGGGCAAAGCCCAGCAGGCACCTTGGCACTACCCACCGAGCAGTGTCAGGGGTACGGCCTATGGGGGCAGGGCCTATGGGGGATGGGGCTTGAAGGGGGTGGGGCATGAAGGGACGGCCCAATCAGATGGAGGGATGGGTACCCACTGCCACTCTGCAATGGGATCGGATCGGGGGGGGGGGGCCTATCCGCTGCCACTCTGCAGCGGGATCGAATGGGTAGGGCTGGTGCCACGCTGCAACCGGATCAGAACGGGGGAGGATGTGCATGACAGGTCTGGGCAGTGGGGGGGGGGGGGGGGGGCGGAGGCGACAGGGGCTAGATGCCCATGTATTGTGGGGCTCGGAATTGGCCATGAGCCCCATGATTGCAGGGGCAAGGGGATTGGTTTAGGCTGGCCCCATCAGCAGGGGCCTGACAGCTGTCTGTCTGTCAGACCTCTGCTGCTGCGATTCAGAGGTCTGCACATGCGCAGTAACACCCTCCCTCTAGAGAATTAAGCCTAGCCCACTGCCTACAGCAGTTAGAAACAGTCTACACCACTTTTTCAATGACTAAGTGCATAATATTGGGCGTGAAAACTCGCCCAAAAAACAGATCAGGAACTCTCCCATTTTCATGTTCGCTGGACACAATTTCAGTGGGATTTTACGGCCTCACTCGACCCAAGACCAGAAAATCCCACCTGAGGTCCTTCTCATTGTCTGCCACTTGTCCGCTTCGATTCCTGTGGCAGACGGGGCGGTAGAATTACGGCAAATATCCTTTTGTTGGTCTGACGGAAGTTACACGACTATGTTTTCAAATCCAAATTACAGTAAGTGTTGTCACAAAAATCATCATGTGAGAAGAATTTTAGAAAATAAATTAAGAGAAAAATGAAGATAAATCAAAAGACCATCTATGCTGAGCAGGTGCTTTTTAAAAATTACTACGTTTTCCAATATAACAATATTTCTCATACTTTGTAATCCTACTACTTTCATGGATTGCTTTGGGTAATACAATTCTGAGGGTTGTGACAAACCCATTATACAAATATTTAGAAATAATACTGGTAAATAATTCCTGATGTATTATGAAAAAAGATTATACTCATTGGTGGAGGTTTGGGGCGGGTGTGGAGAAACCACTCTGATCTGAAAGAAAGCACCACATGAGATTGCACCATATGTAGGCACACCATACCATGTATTGAGATAAGCATCTTAAAGTCACAGTCATCAAATAAATATCCGACTTCAATATTGCAGTTCCTGATCTAAAAGATATAAATTCTTCCATCTTTAGCATCCCATAATAGTCATAGGGCCCTTTTTTACCATTTTGATTCTAAGTGCGGGGTGGACTTGAAACTGGGCGTGTTTCAGATCTGAGAATTTAGACCCTTTCTGAGGCGCACTTTGCCTGCAAAAATATCAGCGAGTCCGAATGGCGCTGCAGAAGCCTGGGGGCTTGGTTTAACATGCCCGAAACCCTGCAGCTCTGATTGGAGCCTACAACTGCACATGCGCAGAAAAAAAAACCATGCTGTTCCACTGCCACATCCCTCCCGTGCCGGATAATGCCTCCCCTTGATCTCACAGACATTGTCTCACCCCCACAACAATACTGATCGCCTTATCTCCCCACCTCCCTGCCACTCAGACCAATCGTGGCCCCCTCCCCCCTTCCTCCCACCAATCTCAGGCAGAGTGGCAGCGGACCTCCCTTCCCTCCCACTGATCTCCAGCAAGTGGCAGCGGACCCCCCTTTCCCCCTATTGATCTCAGGCAGAGTTGCAGTGGACTCCCTTCCCTCACCCCCTCACTGATCTCAAGCAGAGAGCCGTCAGACGCTATGCACTTACCTGCTCACTAACTGGAGCGCCCGAATTGGACTTATATGGAGCATATCTGTTTCGTGCAGATTCTGGATAGGCGAACGCGGTGGTAAAGGGGGAAGTGCTGGTAAAATTAGGCGCGCAGCCCATTAAGTCAATTTTAATGCATGCAAATGCATTTAAATGGCCGTCACACCTGTTTTGGGTGCAATCCCAATTGCAGCCATTTTTGAACCTTGGTAAAGAGGGAACTGGTGCGGAGGCGGGCGCGGATTACACTACTCGCCTCATGCCCGACTTTACCAAGTTTTCACGCCTGAAAATGGGCGCAACGCAATGGTAAGATCGGGCCCATAATATCATAATATAATTGTTCCTGAGTGAGAATAGATATATAATTAGGGTAAATACATAAGGATAAGATCCAAGAGGCAGCTGGCAAGATAAACTCAGTGGACAAGGATACCTTGGCAAAGTTTGCATGCACATTGTTATTTGCTCACCTCCTGAAACAAATTGTTCTCATTTTTATCGAGTACAATTCTGTTGAAAGAGAGATCATTGCTCTTTAAAGTATGCACTCACATAAAATTATTTTAACAACATCTCTGAAAAATAAGAATTTGTGTCTATACAATTCAGAGTAATTTTGAATTCTGCCTTTATAATGTTTAACAGAATAAAATTTATGTATATAGATACATAAATCTATATAGGTATAGATTTATACATAAATCTATGTATAAATCTATATATACATAGATATATACAGATATAGCTTATCTGTACAGTTAATTGCACTGTTAACCATTGTTCATCTGATCATTATTTTCAATACTGAATTATTGATATGTTATCCAATTATTGATAGATATCCATTGTTGCCAGCACGTAATGCTAAATACTTTTATTCCTTAGGTACTGTTGCTGGTCAATAACTGTCAAAAAGATATGTTCTGCATACTCTGTGGTGGGGATTTTTGCCAAAGTCATGCTGTACTCAACAGCAGAACCAGATGTACACCACTTCTGCTCTCTTGTATTTTTCAATTGTTAGGAAAACAAAGGTAGTTTTAAGGGATTTATATTTGTATTGATAAATATTAGAAATAAGGTATAATTCTAAGTAGTTTTAATTTAATATTTTTGTGCCCAGTAGGGTAAAACCTATAGTTAGATTCATGCTGGACAAAGGTGTTTGTGTGGGGGTTGCTTTCAATTCCATCTGTGATTCTATTGTGCTTAGAGAGGGTTATGAATAAATAGAGCAGGCAGGGGTTGCTTAGCAACTGGAGACCATTGTAAGGATAAAAAATCTTTTAAATGTTAGTTTTAGCTGAACTTGTTGGCAGTTGGAGACAGGTCACTGGCAGTAAACATCTCTCACCTCTGCCAGAAGAATGACTGACAAGATGGGAACTGCACAGAGGCAGGCTTCCTAGGGTACCAGTTACTGCCCAGATGACTAGGGAATTGGGACAGAAAGAGCGTTTAAGATGTCTGAAGCTGGGTGAACAGAGACCAAAGTATTGTTCAGAGGAATTAAAGGAAGAATAAACAAAGAGTCCCATTAGAAATCATCAGTAATTATTAATGAAATTAGATGCATTAACAATTCAAAAATATACAAGTATGTTTTCACTCGGTACGGTCTCATACAAATGCAGCTGCAGGCTGAACACATCGACCTTCTTCTTTTTCCCCTTTGTTGTGGGTTAATTGTGTGTGCAGAAATGGAGATTTGGACAAAAGTATTGGCCCGGATCTCCTATCTCTGGATAGTTAGACACTGGATGTATCCCTAAGATATCCTACAGGACCCCTTGGAAGTCTCAATGCAAGAGCTCCATGGGAATTGCCCGGATAGTTTGAACTTCCGATGGGCAAATCCCCTGCTCCCTGGGACCTCTGAAAAGTCTCCAACTCTGTGTTCGAGTCAGAGATCTTGGACAGCTCCATCTGACTTCCTTGAATAGTTATCCAGGAAATGTTAGATAGGAAAAATCTAGTCTTCTAGACTAACACCTGGGTAACTATACAACTGACACCGCCCCCCCATCACTCCCACTGACCCCTCCATGATCAACCCAGCTGACTCCCCGACTACCCCCCAATCCGAATTGACTCCCCCCAACGCATTTATTTACCCATCTGTCAGACTACCCACCTGCCACCTCACCCTCTTAACCAGTCATCTTACCCATCCTACTTCCTTACCTGTCCTACTTTCTTATCCACTTACTTACCCACCCTACCCTCTTATCTATTTACTTTATACACTTACTTTCTCTCTGCTTTGGGACATTTAAACTCTTTGCTTATCGGGATACATGGTCTATGCACAGATTCTCTGTGCTGCCTTCTATGAGATTAGCTGTACGGGTCAGATGTGATGGATCTTCCACTGGAAAACTGCCCTGAAATATCGGAGGAAGGTAAGTGTGCAATTTATTGTCTGACAGGGTTTCCAATACTGATCGCAGGTTCTGGACTATAGTTGCACATATTTAATTATTTTCCACTACAAACAAGGTTTAAAGATGGTTGTAGATTGCTCTCCATGCTCAGACATAAATCCAGCATTGGAGCAGGAACAGAACTGTTGGATAACAGAAAAAAATAAAAAAACAAATACAAATTATTGGGTGGAAATAGCCAATCATCAATTCAGACAATCATGCATTCATTCCTTCCATTTGTTCTACTCTAACTAGGCACTCAGATTTTGAAAATGTACATATCTCACTTGACAGCCTTCAAAGTCTGACCTCAAAACTGTGATGAAAGTCAAGGCTATTTATTCATGGCTTTGAATACAAATAGGCCCATGCACCCACGTAGACAAAAGGTTGGGCCATCTAAAATTCATTTGTTTTTTGCTTTCATGTTCAAATTTCTGATTTTGATAGATAAAGTTTGCATTTTTTCAACAGTGAGCTCTTTATTTTACAATTGAAAACATAATGTAAGCTTGTCGCAGGAATTGAACTGACACATACATTTTTGAAAAATGACTCTTGCTGGCTGAGCTAGCCGACTGGCTGGCAAATAGGTTCTCACTTTTGTATCTTTCATTACCATATGATTCACACTTTCAATTGAAAGGTCGAATTTGTTTCTCTGAGATCCTTTATTTTCTTGACTTTTAAAAAAAAGTTATTGTTTTTTGCTGTTACCTATCAATTCTATTTTACCTGTTTATCTTTGAACCTTATTTGAATGTTCATAAGAGAAAATATTTGCACCATTGCAGAAACAGGAAAAAAACTCCTCACTTTCAGATAGAAGAATACAGATATCAATTGCAGACGATAAAAGGACTGAAAATAACTTGCAAAGTCTGCTGTTGTTCTGATCCCTGTGGAGATCAACAAACCAAAAGAAGCAAATCTACTGAATGGTTCCCATAAAAGGCCAGTGAACAAGATTTCACCTTTGAAACTTTACTATAGCAATCAAATCAGAATCAATATAAATGAAACATGAATTAACAGGCAAATCAAGGTCAATACAAATTATAGATTACATATTAAATAGCAGAAACAACAATGGTGGATCTCACAGATTTATCAGGCAGTCCACTCAACATATATGGCACCAATTTCAGCTGCAAAATCCCTCAAGACTGATCTTGCTCAGGTAGAATTCTAGTTCCATTTCTTCTCCATTTATTCTCAGCTGACAGCAGCTCCTACTCAACCCAAAATCTACAGGCACCAACTACAACAAAGTGGCACAGATCTCCACAACCCTCACAGTTCTGCTTGCATCACTCTTGTTTGCATGCATCCAGCAGATTCAAATTTTATCCCAAATGTCAGTAATTACCTTGTGCACTCTATAGCCAATTCTAGTCATTCAATTTCTTTGAAGTAGCAAAAACAGTGGCACCGAGCTTATTTTTAGATGATCTCCACTTCCGGATCCAGCCTTCATGTTCACACCTTCTACTTCCACACAAACCTGGTCATATGGGTCCGTTTTTGTGCTACATCCCCAGGTCACGGGATTGCGAGATTTCGCTTGTTTAAGTGTCATGTGCAAGATCACCTCGATGCTACCCAGGGTGCTGATGCACTTTTGAAAACCATGAGTCCGTATAATCTTAGGATGATACTTGGTGCTGTGCCACTTCACCTGGAACTGCTGTCGGTTCCAAAGAAAAAGCTGCAAACCAGGCCAGTCTCCACCAGCCTCACCACAGAACTTGGGATCAGGAGGCTAGTAGGCCGAGCTGCAGAAGTTGCACAGGCTGAAGTTTGATGGCACAGCAGGGGCCAAATATTGCGCTGGCTGCCACCTGCAGCCCCACACTGCAGCTCTTGGGAAGCTTATGCTCAGAATGGTGTCAGCTCCAGCCTGCCAGACACCACCACAAAATGTTTAATAGCTGGGACTCCAACTATTCACAATATATATCAATGATTTGGATAAGGGAACAAAATGTAACATCTCAAAGTTTGCAGGTGGTACCAAGTTGGCTGGGAGGGTGAACCAACTTGGTGCGGAGATCCTTCAGAACGATCTGGACAGATCCTTCAGAACGATCAATGGCAGATGCAGTATAATTTGGATAAATGTGAGGTTATTCACTTTGGAAGCAAAAACAAGGTGGCAGATTACTACCTGAATGGCTGTAAATTGGGAGAGAAGAGTGTGCAGCAGGACCTGGGTGTCCTTGTGCACCAGTCACTGAAGGTAAGCATGTAGGTTCAGCAGGCGGTAAAGAAGGCAAATGACATGTTGGCCTTCATTGCGAGAGGTTTTGAGTACAGGAGCAGGGATTTGTTGTTGCAATTATACAGGGCCTTGGTGAGGCCACACCTAGAGTATTGTGTGCAGTTTTGGTCTCCTTTTCTGAGGAAGGATGTTCTTGCTCTCGAGGGAGTGCAGCAAAGGTTTACTAGGCTGATTCCGGGGAAGATGGGACTGATGTATGAGGAGAGATTGACTAGGTTAGGATTGTTTTCACTGGAGTTCAGACGAATGAGGGGGAGATCTCATAGAGACTTATAAAATTCTAACAGGACTGGACAGGGTGGATGCGGGAGGATGTTCCCGATGGTGGGGGAGTCCAGAACCAGGGGTCACAGTCCGGGGATTCAGGGTAGACCATTTAGGACAGAGGTGAGGAGACATTTCTTCACTCAAGAGTGGTGAGCCTGTGGAATTCATTACCACAGGAAGTAGTTGATGCCAAAACATTGAATGTATTCAAGAGGCGGCTGGATATAACACTTGGGGTGAATGGGATCAAAGGTTATGGGGGAAAAGCAGAATTAGGCTATTGAGTTGCATGATCAGCCATGATTGTAATGAATGGTGGAGCAGGCTGGAAGGGCCAAGTGGCCTCCTCCTGCTCCTATCTTCCATGTTTCTATGTTTCGATAAAGTTTTATTTCAACTTTGTAGTAATCGAAATGATTAAACATTGTGACACAGTCTATTTTAAGTAAACATGAACATGTAGACCAATTTTTTAAAGACTGAATTTGTCTGGATGACTGGTGGTAGCTGGAATTTATTGTTCTACATAGATAATGAGACAGTACTGGTGCCATGAAGGTTGGGATAAATTGCAATAATTTGTGGTCCTTGTCAATTAAGATAGTTATCTCTTCAGATGTACGTGTGCTCTTGTGACTTCAGAAGATGCTTTAGGGTTAATTGTTTCAAGAAGCTATTTTATTTATCACTGAATTTAGATCATTTGTAAAGCATAAACCCACATGAGACTTTAAGAGTGCTCAGATTGAGGAAGATGAACTTATTTTTTCTTTGTGATATCAACAGGTGATTTGTTCTGAAGATTGTGCATTATAAAGGAATGGTGGGAGTATTCTGCACATATTGTTCTGTTCAGAAATGCGCAGTTATTATGGAAATAAACACAAGTAACAGGAAGAAGCTGGTTGTAAGCTTTGCCATGTGAAATGCAATCTGTTGCATCCTTGTATTTCACCATATCTCTAAAGTGTAAATCTAACAAAAAGAAATCAAAGAAAATGGAGCGAGATGATACCCGATAGCTACTTTTAAAACATCAAAAGCTGGAATGGATAGTCTAATAGCTAAGCTCTGAAGTGCTGTGGTTTGGACCAATGGCCTTTGAAAAGAGGGGGTTAGATCAAAGTGCAAACATCCTGCATCTAAACAACTAAACAGCATATCAAATACAACCCAGAAAGATGTATCAGTCAACTTCAGAACATGAACATCACAATTGAATAACATAAGATATGGACTGGGACTAGAATACCTTAATACATATGGATCTTGCAGCGTATCATTCAAATTATATTAACAAGGCTCAGCGTTGTTGTAATGGTATTGTCATCGGACTTCAAAGGCCCAGGCTAATGCTCTGGAGATGAGGGTTCAGATCCAACCATGGCAGCTGGTGGAATTTAAATTCAGTTAATAAATCTGGAATTAAGAAGTTTGTTTCGGTAATAATGACCGTGAAACCACTGTCGATCTCATCTGGTTCACTAATGTCCATTAGGGAAGGAAATCAGCCGTCCATTCCTTGTCTGGCCTACAATGCTACTCCAGACCACAGCAATATGGTTGACTACTAAATGCCCTCTGAAATAACCTCGCAAAGAAGGCACTCAGTTGATAAAAACTGCTACAAGGAATAGAAATGGATGGATCACCCGGCATTGACCTATGCACCAGAAACGACAATGTCAAACCCAACCCTGTCAACCTTGCAAAATCCTTCTCTGGAGACTTATGCCAAGTTGGGAGGGTTGTCCCACAGACAAGTCAAGCAACAGCCTGGCATGGTCATACTCGCAGA
This sequence comes from Mustelus asterias, assembly GCF_964213995.1. NCBI lineage: Eukaryota > Metazoa > Chordata > Chondrichthyes > Carcharhiniformes > Triakidae > Mustelus > Mustelus asterias. The sequence goes on along the minus strand of NC_135802.1, from coordinate 80,378,069 downwards.
ATCATACCTTACAATGTCCCAGACTTCACCATCAGCATACCTGGGTATTGTCCCTCCAGCAGGAAGAGGTGATGGCACATAGTATACAGTTGAGAGGGAGTTGCATCAGGTCAAACATGGGCAAGTAAACCTCCTGCTGATTATCAACTACCACCCTCACTTGATGAACCAGTATTCCTCCATGTTAAACAGCACTTGGCAGAGGCACTGAGGGTGGCAAGGACAGATTGTACTCTGGTTGGGAGACTTCAATGTCCATCTCCAGGCGTGGCTCATTTGGACCACTACATGTTAGTTGAGACATAAATATTGGCCAGGACTTAAGGGAGAACTGCCCTTGTAAAATGCCATAGGAATTTTTACATCCATGCTTTAACTGCTCATCTGAAAGATGGCAACTTTAAAAATGCAGCATTAGTGGTGCATTAGTATCAGCCTGGATACGGACTCAAATTCTGGAGTAAAGTTTGAATCCACAACCTTCTGACTTAGAAGTGAGAGCGCTACCTACTGAACTACAGCTGAATCAGTGTCAAAGGTTCAACTCAGGGCCAAACAAGATGCTGAGGCTGTGAACTGTCTAGTTCAACCTTATATAGTCTGAAAAGGAGGTGTTAATGGTAACAAGGTTATGAGGTTTACAATAAGGTTTTGATTTGATTTGATTTATTATCGACACATATATTAGTATACAGTGAAAAGTATTGTTTCTTGCATGCTATACAGACAAAGCATACCATTCATAAAGAAGGAAAGGAGAGAGTGCAGAATGTAGTATTACAGTTATGGCTAGGGTGTAGAGAAAGATCAACTTAGTGGAAGGTAGGTCCATTCGAAGGTCTGATAGCAGCAGGGAAGAAGCTGTTCTTGAGTCGGTTGGAACGTGACCTCAGATTTTTGTATCTTTTTCCTGCAGAAGAAGGTGAAAAAGAGTATGTCGGGGTGCGTGGGGCCCTGAATTATGCTGGCTGCTTTCCTGAGGCAGCCAGAAGTGTAGACAGAGTCAATGGATGGGAGGCTGGTTTGCGTGATGGATTGGGCTACATTCATGACCTTTTGTAGTTCCTTGCAGTCTTGGGCAAAACAGGAGCCGTACCAAGCTGTGATACAACCAGAAAGAATGCTTTCTGTGGTGCATCTGTAAAAGTTAGTGAGAGTCATAGCTGACATGCCAAATTTCCTAGTCTTCTGAGAAAGTAAAGGCATGGGGAGATGCAGAGGGTGGGAGAGGGGAGGTGGGGGGTGGGGGGGGGGGGAAGAGTGTGGTGGGGAAGGGGAATTAGAAAGACAATGGTTTCATTCCTCCAGATGTTTAAATGCATGAGGATGACCGTCTAACAGCATAAAGGCAGTGAAGGATTTGAGAGATGTGGCTGAATAATAAAAGCTGGGGATCTGCATTGTACGTGTGGAAGCTGATTCTGCATTTGTGGTATCTTGTCAAGAGGAGCATGTAGATGAGGGGAAAGAGAGGGCCCACGATACATCCATATGTATCTGTAAGGTGCAGAGAGTTCACTGGCTCTAATTGGATATGCAATACTGTAACGAAGCAAGGGTAGTTGTATCACTTTGCTGGTCAACAAAGGAAAAACAGGTGATGTGGTTTACTATGTCAAAATGGCAGAGGTCAGGAGGTTGAGCAGGTGATGGACTTACGACCCTGGCTGCTTCCAACAGGTGTAGAGCATCATGCTCTGCATACTTAGCAATGAAGGTACCCCCAGATCACCATTGAATAAGCCATTGGTTCGCTGAAGATGTGCTTCAGTTGTCTGGACAACTGGGGCGGCATGGTAGCACAGTGGTTAGCACTGCTGCTTCACAGCTCCAGGGACCTGAGTTCGATTCCCGGCTTGGGTCACTGTCTGTGTGGAGTTTGCACATTCTCCTCGTGTCTGCGTGGGTTTCCTCCGGGTGCTCCGGTTTCCTCCCACAGTCTAAAGATGTGCGGGTTAGGTTGATTGGCCATGCTGAAATTGCTCCTTAGCGTCTTGAGATGCGTAGGTTAGAGGGATTAGTGGATAAATATGTAGGGATATGGGGGTAGGGCCTGGGTGGGATTGTGGTCGGTGCAGACTCGATGGGCCCAATGGCCTCTTTCTGCACTGTAGGATTTCTATAAGACCTGGAGTTTGCCTTCCATATGCACCAGTCAAGATCTCCAGAGTATTTATTGTTGTGCAGCATTCTGTAGTAAGGTTTGGACTTTACCACTTTGGAATTTCTGAAGAGAAAGATGAGAAAAGAGAAAGGTTTTAAAGTAATAATGGCAATGCATCACAAGTTGCACATGTTGCTGCCTGGAGTTGCCCTCATTGCAATTAAGACCTCTTAGGTTCCAATAGTTCACCCACCTAATAACCACATACAAAAGACATTTTGCCTCCCCAATCCCACAATGTCACCACACAAAACAGCCCTGTGTACAACAAAGAACAAAGAACAATACAACACAGGAACAGGCCCTTCGGCCCTCCAAGCCCGCGCCGCTCCCCGGTCCAGGATTGAATCCTGAATCCAGGATCCCCGCCCAATTTTCCAGCCTATCTACATACCAATATCCTATCCACCGAGCTGTCCCTCACAGCTACGATGCTTTGTTCATTACAACCTATTAACTTACCCCCACCCCCCCATTCCAGACCATGTGATCTCCAGGGAGAGGCGAAAACCCAGAGTGAAAAACCCCAGGGCCAATATGGGGAAAAAAAATCTGGGAAATTCCTCTCCGACCCCCTGAGGCGATCGAAACGAGTCCAGGAGATCACAATGGCCCCGATCGGAAAATGCTTCCCAACCCTAGTCATTTCCACTTCCACGAACACCATATGAATTCCCTGCCCCCGAGACAGGTTCCCAACTATCCGCAGTCTCGCTCTGTACTGGCACCAGCAAGATGATCATAGACTGAAGCCTTGAAACGAGAAACCAGGAACAATTAGCCCGCGCCGCTCCCTGTTCCAAACTAGACCACTCTTTTGTATCCCTCCATTCCCACTCCGTTCATATAGCTGTCTAGATAAGTCTTAAACGTTCCCAGTGTGTCCGCCTCCACCACCTTGCCCGGCAACACATTCCAGGCCCCCACGACCCTCTGTGTGAAATATGTCCTTCTGATATCTGTGTTAAACCTCCCCCCCTTCACCTTGAACCTATGACCCCTCGTGAACGTCACCACCGACCCGGGGAAAAGCTTCCCACCGTTCACCCTATCTATGCCTTTCATAATTTTATACACCTCTATTAAGTCTCCCCTCATCCTCCGTCTTTCCAAGGAGAACAACCCCAGTTTCCCCAATCTCTCCTCATAACCAAGCCCCTCCATACCAGGCAACCAAGCCTCAATTTCACAGCCCCCCACTGATTTTTGTCAATTCATGTATTTTTATTCATTATAATACAACTGAAAGTGCACCTGCAGTATCTTGCTTTTATAAAAGCATGAGGCTGGGATTTTCTGCTCCCGTTTTCGTTGGGTGGGTTCGGTGGTGGGTGTGGAAAATCTCGCAAGAACTCCCAAATCGTGTTTTTCGCCAATGTAAATATGTGATGTGATTGGCCCCTCTCATCGACTAGGCATGCCTCATCCTTTGAATGCATTAGTGTCTAATAATCAGGCCTGTATGCCTGAACATCCCCGCCACCCCCTCAAAAATCAGCATGAAGGCAGACCAGCGTGAATCATGAATGGTCTCCCAAGGCATGCACTCTGCAAGCAAACCATCCAGGGGAGCTCAGGTGATGTGGCATTCAGTGGGAAGAGGGTCATGCCAGGGCACTGCCTGGACACTAACCCCTGGCACTGGTGCATGGGCAATGCCAGTATGCAGTGTCAGGAGATGCGGGAGAAGATTCCAGGTGAATTCCTTTGCCCTGGGGCAGCCATTTAAAATGGCGCCCCAATCTTTAAGGGACTAAGTTGCTGACAATGTGGATGAATCAGAGGCCACCTCACCAGCGTTACATTTTGGAACCCGCCCCGTTAGGTTTTTTATTCTAAGTGTAGGACTATCTGGCAGAGAAATCTGCCATTGCTATTGTCAACTTCAACGACACCTTTCCCGCCCGACATTAGCCTTTGCTGATTTCTGGGTAAATTCCATCTTGAAGGTGGGACTCCCCCTGTGGTGCTTTTTCCAGCGGTGGAGGTGGCTCGCTATTGGCCACCAGCGGGATCTTCCAGTCTTGCCGATGTCTAAAACATTTTGCATGGCTTGCTTGCCCCACTGGGGATCCCACTGTGGGGGCGGGGGAAGCTGCCTTCAGAGGGAATGGAAGACCTCACCAGCGGGAAGAGCCAAAAATCCCGCCCTGAGTGTTTAGAGCTTGGTGAATTCTTTACTTTGGTTTCTGAATGGTGATAATGTTTCCTAAGCAAATGTATACATTTGAGGTTTATTCACCTGTATTGTATGAATGCATGTAAAGCATTTTCTTCTGAAATTAGTGCCTGTGGTTAAAATGGTGTCAACACGGTCACTCCTGTAACTAGTCAGCAATTTCTACTAGAATGCTCTAACTCAAACTTGTCTGCTGAATATTTTCTTTCCTTCCTGTGAAGAAGTCTTAGGTTCACCTGGTACATCTAACAACTTTTAGATGCTTAGGGATTGAACTTCCATGGGACGCATCCCAATTGTCTGCCACAACTTTGCTGGAAAATCTTCTGATTTTCTACGGACAGTTCAGGGGTTCTGTGGCTCTTCCCTCAAAGTTATGGGAGGAGGTGATCAGGAGAGCCCGTTATGGAACTTTAATCCCTGAATGTGCAGGAAATTATGGCTAAAAGTTTTTTCACCACACTATCAAGATGTGTTTCTTGCTGCACCATCAGGCTTTTTAGCAAAGTGTAGTGCTCAGCAGGTGAAGAGTATTTGTGTGCTGAAATGAAATAGATGCCACTTTAGAGATGCATTAAACATTTTTGGATATAATTCGATTTGGTAAAGTCAATTCCATCGGCTTTGGCAGTCTCAGAAGAGCACCCCTATTGGGGGATTTTAACCTGCATATTGATTGGCTGACTCAAGTTGGACGTGGTGAGATGGAGGAAGAGTTCTTAGAATGCTGTCGGGATAGTTTCCTTGAACAGTATGTTACAGAACCTACGAAGGAACGAGTTATCTTAGATTTGGTAATGTGTAACGAGACAGGTAGAATTAAGGATCTTCTTGCGAAGGACCCTCTTGGGTCGAGTGATAACAATATGGTCGAATTTCTGGTGCAGATGGAGGGGGAGAAAGTAGGGTCCCAAACCAATGTCCTCTGCTTGAACAGAGGGGAGTACGGTAGGATGAGGGCTGAATTGGCTAGGCTGGACTGGGAGAGCAGACTGGTAGGTAGGACAGCTGAGGAACAATGGAGAATTTTTAAGGAGATCTTTTTCAGTACTCAGCAAAAATATATTCTGGTGATAAAGAAGGACTGTAAGAAAAGGGATAGCCAGCCGTGGATAACGAAGGAAATAAAGGAGAGTATTAAATTAAAAACCGATGCGTACAGAGTGGCCAAAAATAGTGGAGACTTAGAAGATTGGGAAAGCTTTAAAAAACAACAAAGAATGACTAAGAAAGCGATAAAGAAAGGAAAGATAGATTATGAAACTAAACTAGCTCCAAACATAAAAAATATTAGTAAAAGTTTTTACAAATATATAAAAAGGAATAGAGTGGCTAGAGTGAATGTTGGACCCTTGGAGGACGAGAGGGGGGATTTAATAGTGGAAAACGAGGAAATGGCTGAGACTTTAAATAGGTTTTTTGTGTCGGTCTTCACGGTGGAAGACACAAATAGTTTACCGAAAATTAACGATCGAGTGTTGGTAGGAGGAGAGGTACTCAATACAATTAATGTTACCAGGGAGGCAGTGCTGGGTAGACTAACGGGACTGAAGGTGGACAAGTCCCCGGGCCCGGATGGAATGCATCCCAGGGTACTGAAAGAAATGTTAGAGGTATTAGCGGATGCGTTAGTGGTTATTTATCAAAATTCACTGACTCTGGGGTAGTGCCAGTTGATTGGAAAACGGCTACTGTTACGCCGCTGTTTAAAAAGGAAGTAGACAAAAGGCGGGTAACTACAGGCCAGTTAGCTTAATGTCTGTGTTGGGAAAATGCTGGAATCCATCATTAAAGAAGAAATAGCAGGCCATCTGGATAAGAATGGTTCGATCAAGCAGACGCAGCATGGATTCATGAGAGGAAAATCGTGTTTGACAAACTTACTGGATTTTTATGAAGATGTGACTAGTGCGGTTGATGGAGAGGAACCGGTAGATGTGGTGTTTTTGGATTTCCAAAAGGCATTCGATAAGCTGCCTCACAAAAGGTTGCTGCAGAAGATTGGGGCACACGGAGTTGGGGGTAGGGTGTTAGCGTGGATTGGGGATTGGCAACAGGAAGCAGAGAGTTGGAACAAATGGGTGCTTTTCTGGTTGGCAGATGGTGACTAGTGGCATGCCGCAGGGATCGGTACTGGGGCCTCAACTGTTTACTATTTACATAGATGATCTGGAGGAGGGGACTGAGTGTAGGGTAACAAGTTTGCTGACGACACAAAGATAAGTGGGAAAGTAAATTGCGGGGAGGAAGCGGAAGGCCTGCAGAGAGATTTGAATAGGCTGAGTGAGTGGGCGAGGATCTGGCAGATGGAGTATAACGTTGGCAAATGCGAGGTTATTCACTTTGGAAGAAATAATAGCAAATTGGATTATTATTTAAATGGAAAAAAATTACAACATGCTACTGTGCAAAGGGACCTGGGGGTCCTTGTGCATGAGTCGCAAAAACTCAGTCTTCAAGTACAACAGGTGATCAAGAAGGCAAATGGGATGTTGGCATTTATCGCGAGGGGGATAGAATATAAAAGCAGAGAAGTCTTGCTGCATCTGTACAAGGCATTGGTGAGGCTGCCGCTGGAATACTGTGTGCAGTTTTGGTCCCCTTACTTGCGAAAGGATATATTGGCCTTGGAGGGAGTGCAGAGAAGGTTCACCAGGTTGATACCGGAGATGAGGGGTGTAGATTATGAGGAGAGATTGAACAGATTAGGTTTGTACTCGTTGGAGTTTAGAAAGCTGAGGGGTGATCTTATAGAGGCATATAAGATAATGAAGGGGCTGGATAGGGTAGAGATGGAGAGATTCTTTCCACTTAGAAAGGAAGCTAGAACTAGAGGGCACAGCCTCAAAATAAAGGGGGGTCAGTTTAGGACAGAGTTGAGGAGGAACTTCTTCTCTCAGAGGGTGGTGAATCTCTGGAATTCTCTGCCCACTGAAGTGGTGGAGGCTACCTCGTTGAATATGTTTAAGTCACGGATAGATGGATTTCTGATTGGTAGGGGAATTAGGGGATCAGGCGGGTAAGTGGAACTGATCCACTTCAGATCAGCCATGATCTTATTGAATGGCGGGGCAGGCTCGAGGGGCTAGATGGCCTACTCCTGCTCCTATTTCTTATGGTCTCATGTTGTTATTACACTACTGTTTAATTTCAATTTTCCACAACAGCCATCTGTGATGATATTGATTACTCTTGTCAGAGTTGAAAAAGAAGCAGCATCAATAACTCAGAATAAACAATGGATTCATTGTTAGAGAAATAGACAGATAGTTAGTGTGTAATAAAGGAAACAGATACTGAAATATTGCTGCTTGGTAAAGACTCTAACAAAGTCTTCCTGAATTGCGTGACATTTCTTGTCCCATTAACAATGCATCCTTATGGCCACTCTGACGGGGTTTGCCAACTGTATGCCAAATTAGGAAGATCTTTGTGCGATGTGTACATGTCCACTAAAATCTGGATTTGAGACTTTGTGAATTCATTTCTGACCCTTACAACCATGGACCAAAAACAGGCTTATTCCATCAGCTCTGGCTGTATTTGAATTCAGGTCCAGATGTTGAAAAACATTTTGCTGGTATAATATGCGACCCATTTCACCTCAACTATTAGGTTAAGTTCAGTACTTCCCAGGCTTCTTGATCAACTGGCACTACAGTTTGAAGATCTAAACCTGATTGCTAGACCCTTTGAGCTAAGCTTGTAGCCAGGGAAAGAACACTGCTGAATTTACTCTGTTAGGATGACTTTGTTTTGAAGCTACAAGCAAGCCGCAGTGAAGTAAGTGAGAGATTTGATTTCTGACAGAGCTGAAAATAAACTTCAATTTCATCCCAAATCAACAGAGTTTGGGTTGATGATAGCCCATTTAGATTGCATCGAACTTGAGAGGCCATTAAAGTCAATGTAAAATTAAAATCAAGGCTATAATTTCTGAAATACCTGTGACCTTTAGGAGCAATATAATCACTCCATATAGGGCAGGGGATGGTCAGGATAGAGTAAAGTTGGGAATTAAAAAATCACAAAATCTGACTCCAGCCCACAGACTGCCATTTTTACATTGGCAGGTTGCAGAGTGGGCCTGTGTCTAGCTTCCCACTGCAGTTGGGAGCCTGATTTTTGCTGGCCAGGTTTCCCAGGGGTCAGGAAACAAAGCAGTTAAATGAAGACAGGGGAAATTAGTAGTAGTGGATTTGGTTTTAAAAGCACTATTTGTGCACCAGAAGAAATGGGAGTGCTTCCCTTAGCCCCTCAAGCCTTCAGCCTCCCTACTGCTAATTATAGGCCTTCCTCAGAATATGAATTCTGAACAATTCTGAACCTCCTGCTCCACAATCTGTTGAATCCCCCCGACCCCTCAACCCTGATCTTTGCACCTTGATGTCCGTTCCAGCCCCCAACCCTCTGAACCTCGCAATTCACAAATCTACCCAATTGCTGGGACCAACTTCAATGATCTCTGGCTGTTGCCTTCGGCTACTGACTTTCTAACTCAGCAGCAGGTCAGCTTCTCAATCTGGCTTTCAGGATGGAAATGGAGTAGAAAAATTATAATAAGGCCCTGTCACTAAAATCAGCAAAATCTCTGCCTTACTGGGATTTCTGGATTTGCTCCCCTGCTATAACATTGCCCACAAATATTGAGGCCATTAAATGTCCGACTCAAATTTTACCTACATCCAAGTCACTACAAAACAAAGCGTTCAGCATTATCTGCAGGCGATGTGGAATACAAGATTATGGTGAAATAAATTCTATCCTGTGCTTAATAGGATTGTTCTAACCTATTACACACAATTGTAATATTTGAATATTTTACTTCTAAATTTCATTTTCTCATTTATTTTACCATACTTTGGGATATAGACATTGCTGGCAGGGCAAGCATTTATTGTCCATCCCTGGTTATACTTGAGAAAGTGGTGGTGAGTCTTCTTGAAAAGCTGCAGTCTTTGTGGTGAAGATACTCCCATGAATCTGTTGATAAGGGAGCTCCAGCATTTTGATTCAGTAACAATGTTGGAATGACAATACATTTCCAAGTCAGGATGGTGCTCAACATGAAGAGGACTCTGGAGGTGATGGTGTTCCCATGCATTCATTCTTGTCCTTCTAGGTGATGGAAATATCAGTAAGAAGTCTCACAACACAGGATAAGGTCCAACAGGTTTATTTGGTATCACGAGTGCTGCCCCTTCATCAGATGAGTGAGCAGCACTCCAAAAGTTTGTGATTCCAAATAAACTTGTTGGACTTTAAGCTGGTGTTGTGAGACTTCTTACTGTGTCCACCTCAGTCCAAGGCTGGCATCTCCACATCATGGAAATATCAAGTTTTGGAGGTGTTGTTGAAGAAAGTTTTGGGGCTTGGTGCTGTACATTCTGTAGATAATACACTCTGCAACAATGGTCTGGCAGTACTGGAGGGAATAGATGTCTTAGCTAGTGGATAGAATGTTGCAAAAGTAGACTGAGGTGGTGCCAGAGGGGGAGCTAATATAGGTCAGTGAGCGCAATGATGATGGCTGCATTTGGTGTGAGTTAGGACATGGGCGTCTGACTTTTTGATGAGCTCAGGTTTAAGGAAGATGGAGGTTGGCCAGGAATGCATCGGATTAGTCAAGTTTACAGGTAACAAATCCATGGGTGAGGGTTTAAGAGACAGCAGTGAAGATAGACAATGTTACAGAGATGAAATTATTTGGTCTTGATGATGGAGAGATTATGGGTTGGAAGCTCAGCTCAGGGTCAAATAGAATGTTAAAGTTTCCAAGTAGCACAGTTTATGCAAAAAAATCACAAATTAAAGTAAAAGAGGACCATAAGATCCCGCTGGCATAAAGGATAGCAAGAATTTGGTGCTAGATTTTCCTGTCTGCCCCCAATACTTTTTGACTCTCTTGTCAATCAAGAGTCTATCTAACTCGACCTTAAAAATATTCAATGACCCAGCTCCACTGCTCTCTGGGGAAGAGAATTCCACAAACTAACAACTCTCCAAGAAAAAAAATTCTCCTCATCTCTGTCTTAAATGTGACCCCTCCTTATTTTTAAACTGTGTCTCCTATCTCTAGTCTCTCCCATAGAACCATAGAACCGTAGAAAATTACAGCTCAGAAACAGGCCTTTTGGCCCTTCTTGTCTGTGCCGAACCATTTTATGCCTAGTCCCACTGACCTGCACTTGGACCATATCCCTCCACACCCCTCTCATCCATGAACCCCCGTCCAAGTTTTTCTTAAATGTTAAAAGTGACCCCACATTTACCACTTTATCTGGCAGCTCATTCCACACTCCCACCACTCTCTGCGTGAAGAAGCCCCCCCTAATATTCCCTTTAAACTTTTCTCCTTTCACCCTTAACCCATGCCCTCTGGTTTTTTTCTCCCCTAGCCTCAGCGGAAAAAGCCTGCTTGCATTCACTCTATCTATACCCATCAAAATCTTATACACCTCTTTGTTTAACTGGAGTGAGACTGGGGGAGAGAGTCTTAGCAGGAGTGCTGAGAGTAAGCTAAGAAGTGATTTAATTATTCATTTATTCATTTAAGGGTATTCCTAGTATATTTCGCGGGCTTTTTTCAGGGTTTTGAATTGAGGAAGTGAGGTCAGCTGAAGGGGATTCTGGGAGGTTGAGTCTTAGTATAAAAGGCAGTTACTTGGGGGGTTCGCCGGGAGCATAAAAAGCCGTCTGCACTATACAGCGGGCAGCGTCGGGAGCGGGCAGTGGAGTGAGTGGGTAGCAGAGTGTGCACTATAAGGGCTTTGGCTCACAGGGCTTGGGTGAAAGGGCAAGACAAGGCTAGTTATTTTTTACCCAACCCTATAAAGGATAAGGGCAGGTATGAGTGATCGGCCAGTTCAGTGCTTCCGATATGGGATGTGGGAGTTCCTGCAAACACCTAGCTTCCCAGAGGTTCACATATGTGCCAGGTGCGTGGAACTGCAGCTCTTGAGGGACCGTGTTAGGGAACTGGAGCTGCAGATCGCTGACCTTAGCCTAGTCAGGGAAAATGGGAGAAAAATTGACAGCAGTTATAGGCAACTAGTTACACCGGGGCATCGGGAGAATGACACGTGGGTCACAGTTAGGAGGAGTAAAGGGCAGAAGGGTAAAGTACAAGGGAGGACTCCAGAGGTGTCTCAAAATAGGAAGGGCTTGGTGACAGGTGTGAGAGGGGAGGGGAGTGGACAGTTAGAAGAGGGGTCACCTGTGGTTGTCCCACTCCAAAACAGGTACATTGTTTTAGATAGTGTGGAGGAGTGTGCCTCTCCAGGGGTAAGACACAGTGACCAGGTCACTGGCACACAGTCAGGCTCTGTGGCCCGGAAAGGCAAGAGAGGGGTTAGGAGAGCGATAGTGGTGGGGGATGTGTCAGTTAGAGGCACAGACAGGCGATTCTGTGGGGGCGAACGGGACTCCAGGATGGTAGTCTGCCTACCTGGTGCTGGGGTCACGGATGTCTCCGAGCGGATAGGAGGCATATTAAAAGGGGAAGATAAAGAAACGGATGTCATTATACACATTGGTGGAAATGACGTAGATAGGAAGAGTAGGGGGGTCCTAAGAGAGCAATTCAGGGAGTTGGGAAATAGGTTAAAAAGTAGGGTCACTAGGGTGGCCATCTCTGGGCTGCTCCCAATGCCTCGTGCCAGTGAGGCTAAGAATAGGGAGTTGGTTCAAATGAATGCCTGGCTAAAGGACTGGTCCAGGAGGGAGGGCTTTATTTTCATAGACCAATGGGAGGTTTTCAGGAGAGGATGGCACCTGTACAAGAGGGAGGGGTCACAACTAAGTTGGAAGGGCACAAATATCCTGGCTGGGAGCTTTGCTAGTGCAGTTCGGGGGGGTTTAAACTAGTATGGCAGGGGGGTGGGGATCAAACTATTAGGTCTATAAGTGTGGTGGCTGGGGACGAGCTTGGGGCTGGGACAAGGCTGGCAAAGAAGAAGAGCACTCTGGGGGAGGACGACCTCACTGAGCCTGGGGGTCTGGAGTGCTTATACTTCAATGCAAGGAGCGTAGCAGGTAAAACAGACGAACTTGGGGCCTTAATGCGCACGAGGAATTTGGATGTGGTTGCGGTGACAGAGACTTGGTTGAAAGAGGGACAAGACTGGCAGCTGAATATTCCAGGGTACAAGTGTTTTAGGCGAGACAGAGGAGGGGCCAAAAGAGGTGGGGGAGTAGCGGTATTGGAGAGCATATTACAGCGGTGCAGAGGGAGGACAATTCGGAGGAGTCGTGTAGCGAGTCACTCTGGGTGGAGCTTAGAAACAGGAAAGGCGCAGTCACTATGTTGGGGGTGTACTACAGGCCCCCCAACAGCCCAAGGGAAGTGGAAGAATGGATATGTCAGGAGATACTGGATAGGTGCAGGAAATATAGGGTTGTTGTAGTGGGAGACTTCAATTTCCCTGGTATAGACTGGAAATCGCTGAGGGCAGGGACTCTGGATGGGGAGGAATTTGTAAAATGTGTACAGGAGGGTTCGTTGGAACAATATGTGGACAGCCCGACTAGAGAGGGGGCTATACTGGACCTGGTACTGGGGAATGAGCCCGGTCAGGTCTTCAAAGTTTTGGTTGGGGAACATGTGGCAAATAGTGACCACAATTCTGTTAGCTTTAGGATAGTGATGGAAAAGGATGAGTGGTGTCCCAAGGGTAAGGTGTTGGATTGGGGGAAGGCTAACTTTATTGGGATCAGGCAGAAATTGGCAGCTCTTGATTGGGAGAGGCTGTTTGAGGGTAAATCCACATCTGGTATGTGGCAATCTTTTAAGGAACGGTTGTTAGGGCTACAGGACAAGCATGTGCCTGTAAAAAAGAAGGATAGGAAGGGTAGGATTAGAGAACCGTGGATAACCAGGGAAATTGAGGGACTGGTCAAAAGGAAAAGAGAGGCGTATGTTAGGTCCAAGCAGCTAAAAACGGAGGGAGCTCTGGAGGAGTACAATGAAAGTAGGAAAATACTCAAACGGGGAATTAGAAGAGCAAAAAGGGGTCACGAAATGTTCTTGGCAGACAGGATGAAGGAGAATCCCAAGGCATTTTATTCATACGTTAGGAACAAAAGGGTTGTTAGGGAAAAAATCGGACCTCTCAGGGACAAAAGTGGGGACTTATGCTTGGAGCCCAAAGAGGTAGGGGAGATCCTAAATGAATACTTTGCGTCGGTATTCACAAAGGAGAGGGATGTGTTGACTGGGAGTGTCTCGGAGGGGAGTGTTGAACCGTTGGAGAAAATCTCCATTACAAAGGAGGAAGTGTTAGGTTTGTTAGAGAATATAAAGACTGACAAATCCCCAGGGCCTGATGGAATCTATCCAAGGCTGCTCAGGGAGACGAGAGGTGAAATCGTTGGGCCTCTGACGCAAATCTTTGTCTCGTCACTGGACACAGGTGAGGTCCCAGAGGATTGGAGGATAGCCAATGTGGTCCCGTTATTTAAGAAGGGTAGGAAGGATAACCCGGGTAATTATAGGCCGGTGAGCTTGACGTCCGTGGTGGGGAAGTTGTTGGAGAAGATTCTTAAAGATAGGATGTATGCGCATTTAGAAAGGAATAAACTCATTAACGATAGTCAACATGGTTTTGTGAGAGGGAAGTCATGCCTCACTAACCTGGTGGTGTTTTTTGAAGAAGTGACCAAAATGGTTGACGAAGGAAGGGCCGTGGATGTTGTCTATATGGACTTTAGTAAAGCGTTTGACAAAGTCCCTCATGGTAGGCTAGTGAAAAAGGTTGGATCCCATGGGATAAAGGAGGAGGTGGCTAGATGGGTGGAGAACTGGCTTGGTCATAGAAGACAGAGGGTGGTGGTGGAAGGGTCTTTTTCCGGCTGGAGGCCTGTGACTAGTGGTGTACCGCAGGGCTCTGTATTGGGACCTCTGCTGTTTGTGATTTATATAAATGATCTGGAAGAAGGAGTAACTGGGGTGATCAGTAAGTTTGCGGACGACACAAAACTGGCAGGACTTGCAGACAGTGAGGAACATAGTCAGAGGCTACAGAAGGATATAGATAGGCTGGAAATTTGGGCAAGGAAATGGCAGATGGAGTTCAATCCTGATAAATGCGAAGTGATGCATTTTGGTGGGAATAATGTAGGGAGGAGCTACACGATAAATGGAAGAACCATAAAGGGTGTAGAGACGCAGAGGGACCTGGGTGTGCAAGTCCACAGATCTTTGAAGGTGACGTCACAGGTGGAGAAGGTGGTGAAGAAGGCATATGGCATGCTTGCCTTTATAGGACGGGGCATAGAATATAAAAGTTGGGGTCTGATGTTGCAGATGTATAGAACGTTGGTTCGGCCGCATTTGGAATACTGCGTCCAGTTCTGGTCGCCACACTACCAGAAGGACGTGGAGGCTTTGGAGAGAGTACAGAGGAGGTTTACCAGGATGTTGCCTGGTATGGAGGGGCTTGGTTATGAGGAGAGATTGGGGAAACTGGGGTTGTTCTCCTTGGAAAGACGGAGGATGAGGGGAGACTTAATAGAGGTGTATAAAATTATGAAAGGCATGGATAGGGTGAACGGTGGGAAGCTTTTCCCTGGGTCGGTGGTGACGTTCACGAGGGGTCATAGGTTCAAGGTGAAGGGGGGGAGGTTTAACACAGATATCAGAAGGACATATTTCACACAGAGGGTCGTGGGGGCCTGGAATGTGTTGCCGGGCAAGGTGGTGGAGGCGGACACACTGGGAACGTTTAAGACTTATCTAGACAGCTATATGAACGGAGTGGGAATGGAGGGATACAAAAGAGTGGTCTAGTTTGGACCAGGGAGCGGCGCGGGCTAATTGTTCCTTGTTTCTCGTTTCAAGGCTTCATTCTATGATCATCTTGCTGGTGCCAGTACAGAGCGAGACTGCGGATAGTTGGGAACCTGTCTCGGGGGCAGGGAATTCATATGGTGTTCGTGGAAGTGGAAATGACTAGGGTTGGGAAGCATTTTCCGATCAGGGCCATTGTGATCTCCTGGACTCGTTTCGATCGCCTCAGGGGGTCGGAGAGGAATTTCCCAGATTTTTTTTCCCCATATTGGCCCTGGGGTTTTTCACTCTGGGTTTTCGCCTCTCCCTGGAGATCACATGGTCTGGAATGGGGGGGTGGGGGTGAGTTAATAGGTTGTAATGAACAAAGCATCGTAGCTGTGAGGGACAGCTCGGTGGATAGGATATTGGTATGTAGATAGGCTGGAAAATTGGGCGGGGATCCTGGATTCAGGATTCAATCCTGGACCGGGGAGCGGCGCGGGCTTGGAGGGCCGAAGGGCCTGTTCCTGTGCTGTGTTGTTCTTTGTTCTTTGTTCTATCAAATCTCCCCTCAATCTTCTACGCTCCAGGGAATAAAGTCCCAACCTATTCAATCTCTCTCTGTCCCGGCAACATCCTTGTGAACCTTCTCTGCATTCTTTCAATCTTATTTACATCCTTCCTGTAACTAGGTGACCAAAACTGTACACAATACTCCAAATTCGGCCTCACCAATGCCTTATATAACCTTACCATAACACTCCAACTTTTATACTCGATACTCCGATTTATAAAGGCCAATGTACCAAAGGCACTCTTTACGACCCTATCCACCTGTGACGTCACTTTTAGGGAATTCTGTACCTGTATTCCCAGATCCCTCTGTTCAACTGCACTCTTCAGAGTCCTACCATTTACCCTGTACGTTCTACTTTGATTTGTCCTTCCAAAGTGCAATATCTCACACTTATACAATAAATGGCAGAGTCATCAGGAGTATAGAAACACAGAGGGACCTAGGTGTGCAAGTCCACAAATCCTTGAAGGTGGCAACACAGGTGGAGAAGGTGGTGAAGAAGGCATATGGTATGCTTGCCTTTATAGGATGGGGTATAGAGTATAAAAGCTGGAGTCTGATGATGCAGCTGTATAGAACGCTGGTTAGGCCACATTTGGAGTACTGCGTCCAGTTCTGGTCGCCGCACTACCAGATGGACGTGGAGGCATTGGAGAGAGTGCAGAGAAGGTTTACCAGGATGTTGCCTGGTATGGAGGGTCTTAGCTATGAGGAGAGATTGGGTAGACTGGGGTTGTTCTCCTTGGAAAGACGGAGAATGAGGGGAGATCTAATAGAGGTATACAAGATTATGAAGGGTATAGATAGGGTGAACAGTGGGAAGCTTTTTCCCAGGTCGGAGGTGACGATCACGAGGGGTCACAGGCTCAAGCTGAGAGGGGCGAAGTATAACTCAGACATCAGAGGGACGTTTTTTACACAGAGGGTGGTGGGGGCCTGGAATGCGCTGCCAAGTAGGGTGGTGGAGGCAGGAACGCTGACATCGTTTAAGACTTACCTGGATAGTCACATGAGCAGCCTGGGAATGGAGGGAAACAAACGATTGGTCTAGTTGGACCAAGGAGCGGCACAGGCTTGGAGGGCCGAAGGGCCTGTTTCCTGTGCTGTACTGTTCTTTGTTCTTTGTTCTTTGTACTTGTCTGCGTTAAATTCCATTTGCCATTTTTCAGCCCATTTTTCTAGTTGGTCCAAATCCCTCTGCAAGCTTTGAAAACCTTCCTCACTGTCCACTACACCTCCAATCTTTGTATCATCAGCAAACTTGCTGATCCAATTTACCACATTATCATCCAGATCATTGATATAGATGACAAACAACAATGGACCCAACACCGATCCCTGCGGCACACCACTAGTCACAGGCCTCCACTCAGAGAAGCAATCCTCCACAACCACTCTCTGGCTTCTTCCATTGAAAGAAGTTTAACAACACCAGGTTAAAGTCCAACAGGTTTATTTGGTAGCAAAAGCCACACAAGCTTTCGGAGCTCTAAGCCCCTTCTTCAGGTGAGTGGGAATTCTGTTCACAAACAGAGCTTATAAAGACACAGACTCAATTTATATGAATAATGGTTGGAATGCGAATACTTACAACTAATCAAGTCTTTAAGAAACAAAACAATGTGAGTGGAGAGAGCATCAAGACAGGCTAAAAAGATGTGTATTGTCTCCAGACAATACGTTCTTCCATTGAGCCAGTGTCTTATCCAATTTACTACCTCCCCATGTATACCTAGTGACTGAACCTTCCTAACTAACCTCCCATGAGGGACCTTGTCAAAGGCCTTGCTGAAATCCAGGTAGACAACATCCACCACCTTCCCTTCATCCACTTTCCTGGTAACCTCCTCGAAAAACTCTAATAGATTGGTCAAACATGACCTACCACGCACAAAGCCATGTTGACTCTCCCTAATAAGTCCCTGTCTATCCAAATATTTGTAGATCCTATCCCGTATCACACCTTCCAATAACTTGCCCACCACTGACGTCAAACTTACTGGCCGATAATTTCCCGGATTTCTTTTGGAACCTTTTTTAAACAACGGAACAACATGAGCCACCCTCCAATCATCCGACACCTCCCCCGTGAATACTGACATTTTAAATATGTCTGCCAGGGCCCCTGCAAGTTCAACACTAGCTTCCGTCAAGGTCCGTGGGAATACCCTGTCCGGTCCTGGGGATTTATCCACTCTGATTTGCCTCAAGACAGCGAGCACCTCCTCCCCTTTAATCTGTAAAGGTTCCATGGCCTCCCTACCAGTTTGCCCTATTTCCGTAGACTCCATACCCGTTTCCTCAGTAAATACGGATGCAAAAAAACCATTTAGTATCTCCCCCATCTCTTTTGGTTCCATACACAGTCTACCACTCTGGTCTTCAAGAGGACCAATTTTATCCCTCACTATCCTTTTGCTCCTAACATACCTATAGAAGCTCTTTGGATTATCCTTCACTCTGTCTGCCAAAGCAACCTCATGTCTTCTTTTAGCCCTCCTGATTTCCCTCTTAAGTAGCTTCTTGCACTTTTTATACTCCTCGAGCATCTGATGTGTTCCTTGCTGCCTGTACATTTCATACAACTCTCTCTTCCTCTTAATCAGTGTTACAATCTCCCTCGAGAACCAAGGTTCCTTATTCCTATTTACTTTGCCTTTAATCCTGACAGGAACATACAAACTCTGCACTCTCAAAATTTCTCCTTTGAAGGCCTCCCACTTTCCATTTACATCCTTACCAGAGAACAGCCTGTGCCAATCCACACTTCCCAGATCCCTTCTCATTTCATCAAATTTGGCCTTTTTCCAGTTCAGAACTTCAACCCGAGGACCAGATCTATCCTTATCCACGATCAGGTTGAAACTATTGGCATTATGATCACTGGATCCAAAGTGTTCCCTCACACTCACATCCATCACCTGCCCTAACTCATTTCCCAATAGGAGATCCAATATCGCATAAGGGGAAATGTCCTCTTGGCATCCACCCTGTCAAGTTCCCTCCAGATCTTGTATATTTCAATAAGATCACTTCTCATTCTTCTAAACTGCAATGGATACAATGAAATATCAACCTTTCCTCATAAGATAACCGGTCATCCTAGGAATGAGTCAACTAAGCTTTTTCTGAACTGCTTCCAATGCAATTATTTCCTTTTTCAACTGAGGAGGCTAAAACTGTACACAGTACCCCAGATGTTTCACCAAGGCTCTATACAGATACTTTAATATTTCATCCTCCTTGCAATAAATGACAACATTCCATTTGCCTTTCTAATCACTTGCTATATGTTGAATACCGATTGTTTGCAATTCATGTACCTGGGCACCCAGATCCCTCTGTACTGCAGAGTTAGTTCTGCAATCTCTCTTTATTTAAATAACATGCTGTTTTTCTATTTTTTCCTGCCAAAGTGGACGAGTTCACATTTTCCCACATTATACTCCATTTGCCAATTTTCCCGTTCATTTAACCAATCTATATCCCCTTGTAGACTTCTTATGTCCACTTCACAACATACTTTTCTGCCTCACTTTGTGTCATCAGCAAATTTAGCATCCATACATCTGGTTCTTTTATCCAAGTCATTGATAAAGATTGTAAATAGTTGAGGCCGAGACCCTGATCTCTGTGGCACTCCACTGATCACATTTTGCCAACCTAAAAATGACCCATTTATCCTCCCTCTGTGTCCTGGCTAATCAATCCTCTATCCATGTCATTATGTTATCCCTTTCATCATGAGCTCTTATTTTGTGTAATAACCTTTGATGTACCTTGTAAAATGCCATTTGGAAATTCAAGTACACCACATATGCAGGTTACTTCCTCAAAGAACGCCAATAAATTAGTCAGAAACGATTTCCCTTTCTCAAAACCATGTTGACTCTACCTTATTGCATTAAGATATTCTAAGCAATCGCTATTACCTCCTTAATAATAGATTCTACTATTTTCCCATAAGCTAACTGGCCTGCAATTTTTGCCTTTCAGTCTCCCTCCTTTCTTGAATAGTGGAATTACATCCCTAAATAGCCCTTGAACTAAGTGGCTTACAAGGCCATTTCAGAGGCATTTAAAAGTCAACCACACTGCTGTGGTTCTGGAATAGGCCAGACCAGGTAAAGATTTCCTTCCTTAAAGGACATGAGTGAACCAATGGGTTTTTATGCCAATGGTTTTATTAGTGGACTTTTTAATTCCAGATTTTTATCGAAGTAAAATTTTGTATCTGCCATGGTGGGATTCAAACCTAGGCCCCCAGAAAACTACTCTGGGTCTCTGAATTATTAGTCCCATGACAATACCACCACACCACCTCCCTTAGAATCCTTCCCAGAATGTAGGATCTACTTTTTCAGCAACCAGTTATTTTAAGAACCTAGGGCGAAGTCCTCCAGGACCTGGTAACTTGGCAGCCTTTAATTCTAATAATTTCCTCAGTACTCTTTCCCTGGTCATTGTAATTGTTATAAGTTCCTCCCTCCCTTTTATTTCTTGATTTAAAATTATTTCTGGGTTGTTATTTGTGCCTTCTATACTGGAGACAGACACAAAGACTCGGATATTTGCCATGATAGAGAGGCTTTCTCAAAATGGCAGAAGTACCCAAAAAATCATGGATGGAATTTTCCCGTCCTGCCCAATATGGGAATTGTAGCAGGCAGGACCTGGACAATGCAAAGGTCTGTTGATCTTGGGCGGGATTTTCCGGTCTTGGGGTTAGTGCAGCTGGAAAATCCCACCCCATTTGTCCCTCCCCCGAAAGTAACATGTCCTATTTTGCAGTGGTGGAAATGGGGGCAATTCAGATTTTGTGCATGCATGGTTCATGGAGGCAGCTGATCATTTAAATCATCAACTGCGTCCACTGAAGTTAGATTTTGGTAGCCCAGGAATGTGAAACCCGAATTGTGCAGAGTAGACCCGCTAAGTACAGTCCTGAACTTTGTGAATTTCTTTTAGAGAGATAAGATACTCCTTTGGATCTGGTCCTAGGGTGTTGAATGAAGGTAGCCAAGTAGACATCATATTGCTTTGATATTCATAAGCTGCTTGATACAAATCAAAGTAATATGATGTCTACCAGGCTGCCTTCATTAACCAACTTTGTAATTGCTTCAAAAAATAAATTAGAATAGTAAGAGAGAACCTTTTCTTTTTCAGAAGCCATGCTGAATGTCTCTAATAACTCATCTATCATGGACACCATTCAGAATATCTGTCATGATCCCTTAAGCACCTTACTACCTCCAAACTAACATATTTTCTACCAGATAAAAGCTTGTGGAGTTGTTGGAAAGATGTTAGATTGGATTTAAATTAACTAACATTGCAAGATATAAAGTTAAACTGTCTTGAGAAAAATAAAGATCTTGGTTTTAACAGTACATACAGTTCACTGATTATGCTGTGAAGCAATAGGCAGAGCAATTAGAGAATTAGGACAATTTGATATAAGACAGAAGCAATATATGACTTTGCGTAGGCCTCATTTTGAATACAGTATCTAGCTTTGGTCCTCGCACATGATGGTGATTTGAAAGTTTTGAAGAAGATATGGTAGAAGGCTATAATAATAATGCCCAGCTTAAACCATCTTTGCTACACTGATAGACTTAAAAATCTTGGCCCATTTACTTTAGAGAGTGCAAACTATTGGGACACCCTGAGCGATATGATGGAGGTATTTAAATAACAAAGAGACCAGCCCAAATGAGTACAGGTAGATTACTTCAAATTAGATGGGTTGAGTGAACATGTTATGCAAGGGTAGAGCTAGGTTTGTTTATTTATTTGCAGGATGTGAGCATCAGTGGCTAGCAGTAGATAGCATAAAAGCAAAGGAAAGAGTATACTGTGCGCCAGGAACAGTGGGAAGCCAAGGATTGGGAAGCCTTTAAAAGCAAGCAGAGGACAACTAAAAAAACAATAAGGGTGGAGAAGATGAAATATGCAGGTAAGCTAGCTAGTAATATAAAATATGATTGCAAGTGTTTTTTTAGATATATAAAATGTAAGAGAGAGGCAAAAATGGACATTGAACCACTGGAAAACGAGGCTGGAGAAGTAGTAATGATGGACAAAGAAATGGCAAAGGAACTGAATGGGTACTTTGTGTCAGTCTTCACGGTGGAAGACATCAGTAACATACCAGAACTTCAGGAGAGTTAGGGGGTAGAGATAAATGTAGTGGCCATCACTAAGGAGAAGGTGCTAGGGAAGCTGAAAGGTCTGAAGGTGGATAAATCACCCGGACCGGATGGACTACACCCGAGCGTTCTAGAAGAGATAGCTGAGGAAATTGTGGAGGCATTGGTGGTGATCTTTCAGGAATAACTGGAATTAGGGAAGGTCCCAGAGGACTGGAAAAGGGCTAATGTAACACACCTGCTTAAGAAGGGTCGGAGGCAGAAGATGGGAAATTATAGGCCAGTTAGCCTGATCTCGGTCGTGGGTAAGATCTTGGAGTCCATTTTTAAGGATGAAATTGCGGAGTACTTGGAAATGCATGGTAAAATAGGGCTGAGTCAACACGGCTTCGTTAAAGGAAGGTCATGTCTGACAAATCTGTTAACATTCTTTGAGGAGGTAACGAAGAGGTTAGACAAAAGAGAGCCAGTGGATGTGATTTATTTGGATTTCCAGAAAGCCTTTGACAAAGAGCCTTACAGAGGCTGCTAAATAAGCTAAGAGCCAATGATGTTAGAGGCAAGGTACTGACATGGGTAGAAGATTGGCTGACAGACAGAAGGCAGAGAGTGGGGATAAGGGGGTCCTTTTCAGGATGGCAACTGGTGACTAGTAGTGTTCCAGAGTGGTCAGTGTTGGGTCTACAACTTTTCACTATATACATTAATGACCTAGAAGATGGAACTGAGGGCATGATTGCTAAATTTGTGGATGATACAAAGATATGTCGAGGGACAGGTAGTGTTGAAAAGTGGGGAGGCTGCAGAATGACTTGGACAGGCTAGGAAAGTGGGCAAAGAAGTGGAAGATGGACTACAATGTGGGAAAGTGTGAGGTTATGCACTTTGGTAGGAAGAATAGAGGCATTGACTATTTTCTAAATGGGGAAATGCTTAGGAAATTAGAAGCACAAGGGGACTTGGGGGTCCTTGTTCAAGATTCTCAAGGTTAATGTGCAAGTTCAGTTGGCAGTTAGGAAGGCAAATTCAATGTTAGCATTCATTTCTAGAGGGCTAGAATACAAGACCATTTGGAATATTGTGAGCAGTTTTGGGCCCCATACCTTAGGAAGGATGGGCTGGCCTTAGAGGGGGTCCAGAGGAGGTTCACAAGAATGATCCCAGGAATGAAGGGTTTGTCATATGAGGAGCGGTTGAGGAGTCTGCGTCTATACTCGCTGGAGTTTAGAAGGATGAGGGGGGATCTAATTGAGACTTACAGAATATGAGAGGCCTGGATAGAGTGGATGTGGAGAGGATGTTTCCACAAGCGGGAGAGACTAGAACTTAAGGGCACAACCTCAGAGGGAAGGGATGCTCCTTTAAAACTGAGATGAGGAGGAATTTCTTTAGCCAGAGGATGGTGAATTTGTGGAACTCTTTGCCACAGAGGGCTGTGGAGGCCACGTCATTGAATGTCTTTAAGACAGAGATAGATAGGTTCTTGATCAATAAGGGGGTCAATAAGGGAGAAGGCAAGAGAATGGGGATGAGAATCATAGCAGCCATGATTGAATGATGGAGCAGACTCGATGGGCCGAATGGCCTAATTCTGCTTCTACATCTTATGGCCTTATAGCTAGGCCAGCATTTATTACCCATCCCATTGTGAGCAGCCTCATTGAATCGCTGCAGCACCTGAGGTATAGGTACACGCACAGTACTATTAGGGAGGGATATTCGGAAGTTCTTCTATTTGCAGAAAATTGTAGACTTATGGAACAAGTTGTTGACTCTACAGTGAGCAGAGATTATTGTATGTTGTATTTATTTTAAAGAAATACGTTAATTCCTGGCTAGAAAAATATCACAATGGCCCCACACTTGATATAAGTAACATCAATGAAGATTTGATAGATTGAGTAGCCTATTCTATAAGTAACTTATTATGATTCTCTGACATTTGTCTGCCTTGGAAGGATTACTTGAACAAATAAATATTTAATAAAAGCAAATTACTGTGGATGCTGGAATCTGAAACCAAAAGAGGAAATGCTGGAAAATCTCAGCAGGTCTAACAGCATCTGTAAGGAGAGAAAAGAGCTGACGTTTTGAGTCCAGATGACCCTTTGTCAAAGCTGAAACTTTTAATGCAGGAAAGCATTAATTACATTTGTGGCTTTAAGGGAACATTCTAAGTTATACACAGCAGAATTGTGTAATATGCATCACATAAGCAAACACCTTGCAACTAACTGTGGCGAATGACCACAGGAGGTCTGCAATCTATAAATCTTACAAAAACAGAGACAAGAGCCACTGACAGCTGAATACTGTCTGCAGTAATCAATGGAAGAAGAGCACATTTGGGTGAATGTGCTTCAGATTAAATTTGAATAAAATTGCCTGAGGCACAACAATACAAAACACACAGATTTTGACCATGATGTTGATTAACTTGTGAAAAGAGACTCAGTTGTGGTTTTGTTGACAGTAAACTAATTGCTTTTTCTCATGCAACAAACATGACATGATTTTTTGATGATTGTTGGTCATACCTCTGTTTGTATTAAATTTAGTAAGAAGTTTAACAACACCAGGTTAAAGTCCAACAGGTTTATTTGGTAGCAAAAGCCACACAAGCTTTCGAAGCTCTAAGCCCCTTCTCCACATCATGTATTAAATTTGACTTGGAGATGCCGGCGTTGGACTCGGGTAAACACAGTAAGAAGTCTAACAGCACCAGGTTAAAGTCCAATAAACCTGTTGGACTTTAACCTGATGTTGTTAGACTTCTTACTGTATTACATTTGTCCATGTTTCTCAATAAAATACAGAAAATGTATTGCGTCTTTCTTAATCAGGTAAGTTTGGTGAGATTGGATGACCTTGGAAAGTGTTACTGCTATATAAATGCATGTTGTTGTTTATTGGATAGAGGCGATGAACTCCTTCTGAGTTAATACTAAGAAATACAATAACAGAAAGATTAATCACAAATTTAAATTACAGGACCTAACTATAGTGAGGAAAGTTTGTCTGAATTAAAAATAAAATCATTCTGAGTTTTATGCCTATCATTGACTAACATTTTCTGTTCGAGCAGGGAAGCTTAACGTTTTAAATTTAACACTGGAAAATGAATCTTCTGTTCGGTGTTATTGTTACCTACGGGTTGGGGGGGATGAAATGATTGGGTTAAAAACGCCTTCACGAATTCAGGACATCCCAGAGCGCGTTTCAACCTCTGAAGTACTTTTGATGTAGTGCCTGTCTTGCTATATTGTCGGGAAACATGCTATACTGTCGAGGCAATGACGGAGCAGATTATACGTGCATTGTCAGAGGGGCATCTTCCATGGACTTCCATTTATCTTAGGTTACGTCTTGGAAGAGAGAAAAAGCAGATAATTGCACCACCAATTCATTTCATTGTTAGTACATGAGCTTCCCTCCGCCCCACCCCCATTGCTTTAACGAGGAGACTGAATTGAAATGGGTTCGCCCCCTCCCCAAAAGAGAAAAAAGAGAAAGAGTCCCTTTGATTCCACAGAAGGTAACAGTTAATAATAGAGTTGCTCAAACTTCAATGCTGGGAATGAAGGGTGGCTGCCTGGCATACCTGTGGCTGCTGTTACAAGGTGGCGCCTGTATTCCTCGTATTCAGACAGCAGGCTGCCCAACCTGTCTCCCAGCATTTGATCCAACTCATCTTAGCTTTCATGGGATCTAGATGCCGGTTCATCTCATTCCCTCAGCGAGGGGTTGGAGGCCACGATGACAAGCCTCCCTCCCCCCCGTCCCCCTGGAGGGAGGGGCGGGTCTTTCCTCTGTTCCCGTGCATATCTCAGCCACAATCTCGCCTTGTCCCCCAGGCCCGCCCGTCATCACTTGCCTCCCACCCATCCCACCGGCTGTATTAGCCAGTGACTGGAATTAGCTGATGCATAAACAAGGGGCAGCGCCTAGTGCCTTTGGGCACATTACACGCTGCAATCCGCCTTCAAGCACGTCAATAGGCCGAACGTGGCTGACCAGTCTCCACTCCACAATCCGTGAAATAGGATTTTTTCTCTTAAATGTCCAACATGAAAGCATTAGACTTAAAAAAAACATTTGTAGCTTGCTTTGGATTCCCAGAAAATATTTAACGTTATGTTGTCTTGACTGCTATATATATCGCATGTTTAATATTTGCATTGCAACATTAAAAGCCAGACAACCAGATTATACAAAAACTACGATGACATTTGTTGATTATATTTTCCCCTAATAATAGCATATTTATTCGCCGAGCTGATTATAAATAGCCGCATTCCTGCAGGAAGCAGAGAACAAATACTTACTGTTGTTAAATGTTGATTGGGATTAATCTAAAAATCACCAAGGATTTGAATTTATTTAATAACCCAATTAATAATCCCCATGCACTGGAAACAGGCCGTGGTTTAGTCTTCAGAAATGGGCAGTTGCAGGTACCTTTCCAGGAAACATCTTTCATGATTGCACATTACATTTAATCTGAAATCCTAAATATGGGGCATTGTGTTCATTTACATGAAAAATAAATTAGATTCACGTAGTTTGTATTAATAAACAGTAAACAACTAATCAGATATACAGAATCTTACAAACACGTTTTGCATTTTAATCAAATGGTGCAGCAACTGAAGTCTTTTTTTAAAAAGTCACGCATATTAATCAAATAGATGATTTTATTTCTCTCTGCAGTGCTTTTCATTCAACAACGCCATCTTTCATGAAGAATTTAAGTTTCATATTTTCCATCTGTCAGTCTTGAAAAGGCCTGTCATCTGGAGCTTGAAGTACAGTTTGCCAACAGGCTTAGTCCACAATGAGAATACAATCTGCGATGTGTGCTGCTAGGCTCCAGGTAATCCTTCACTTTCCTCCTCAGCACTCTCAACAGCCCAGTTATGATCAGGCTTAAGTTGCATATTTTGTTTTATCAGCATTTTGCTGATGAATGCTATCAGCGCGAGTGAAATTAGATCCAGGGGATCTGAACGGGAGGTTACATTACAATGAAAGTACTTCCCTTCCCAACAGCGACCTACAGTGTGGGAACGGAGTTAAAAGAGACAGGTTCAAAATTATATTTAATAACTTATCAGAGATCCTATCTAAAACAGTCTCCTCCACTTGACATTCTCACAGAATTACCACCAGTTCATGGAGAAAGGTTATTAGGTGATGAATAGAATATACATCTCATTGAAATCCAACTATGTGGACTACTGTAGCTTTTGGGGTGGAAATGGTCTTTGGGCCAAAGGAATGGATTGTTTTTTCGTTTCAAATTATTGAAAGGGCCGATTTCAGGGATTTATTAAAAATCGGTGAAATGTATTGGATAAAGTGGAGTTTGCCATAAATACTTTTTCCAAGTTTGAAGAGATCGAGACTCCATCTGCTCTGGAAATTTCCGGGATGAGCTCAGTGTGTTTTTTTCATCTTTCACAACACCTGATGTACAAACTATTGTAGTCTCTGCCCTGCATGAATCACTACAACAGCCTGAGGCTAAAACCTTTTCTATTCCTTTCGCTACTCCGCAGTTGACATCCCTCTCCGTCTCTCTCCTGAATGCCCGTCCCACTGGGCTCCCAGGACGTGGATTGAGGGTCATTGGTGGAGCGCTCCTCATGCAGCTCAGACCCTCTTCATCGGGCAGAAACCCCCAGCCACCTCCCCTAAAGCCAGCTGGAATGTCCCCAAAACACTGGCAGCACGTCGATATTTACATTTCATTCCCTCAGATGATTAAAACAGCGGATAAATAAATGTTGATTTATGAATTAAAAACCTCCCGCAGTTTGGTGCAGAATCACACGGGAGTTTCTGAAACTTGGGTAAAACAAGACTCGTGGCTTGTATGAACATTTGCAGGATTGCACACTGTCTTTCCGCACCACAAGGACATAAACATACAGCGTTTCTTTAGTTGACTGGATTTTATATTATTCACAGTAAGAAGTCTCACATCACCAGGTTAAAGTCCAACAGGTTTGGACTTGTTGGACCTGTTGGACTTTAACCTGGTGTTGTGAGACTTCTTACTGTGCTTACCCCAGTCCAACGCCGGCATCTCTACATCATTTTATATTATTCAGCAGCATTCGTTAAATAAATACCCCCGGGGTAAGAAGTTTCAGATAGAGCAGGCCAGGCATGAGCCTTTTATGAAGTGAAACAGCAGAACAGTTTATAAATATAGTGGAACCCGACATAATTAACAATTACATTAAACAATACCGACAGAGTCCCAAATGCGGCAGGAATTCGTAAATTCAACCCCAAAACGAAACTTGGGAGCGCTTTGCTCTCAGTTTGCCTGTCGCGGCCTGCTGGACATTTTCAATAATATTGCTCCCGGGGCTTCAGTACCTTCCTCTGACTAGAGAGTCACCTTTCCATACCTACCGGAAGAAATACTCCTTTTTTAAAAGATGTATTGGAACTTTAGCTGTGAACCATCAGCACTGTCAGTTTGCAAGGTTGGTGTCAGCCCAGCTGCTATTTTAAAAAGGAATTCTTGATTGACATCATAGTTTTGGTAATTTGCGAGGAGAGGTTCATTTTAATATAGTGCACGGGAACCCAATAACAAGAAACTATATTACCTTAATTAAATTATTCTATGATATTATATAATACAAGTTATTGTCAAAAGCTCTGATTCAATGAATTTTCAACCCTTTAATCTTATATTAACTGGAGACTAATCTGTTTTTGACTTTTTTGAGGCGCTAAAAGTTTTTGTTGACAAAAATCAAATTACTCATGACTGAGAAATTCCAGTTGCACAATCCAGTCTTTAGATTTTTGTCCTTCCAGGTAAAAGATTCTAACTTCCCAGTTTCCCCTTTCTCAAATTCTGATCCAAATGTTCGAAGTTGTTTCACTTCCTCACAGAAAATAGTTTGCACTAGTTCATTTAAACTTCAGATGTGAAACATTGCTAGGAATGAATCTGTGGGCCGGATTTTAAAGTTTTTAGCAGATTGAGGGAGTTGCAACAGGAAATGCTGCTCTGCTCATCCCTGCAACCAGTGTATCAACATGGCGAACAAAGAGTTGGATGGTCCATTATCAGCCATCTGTTGGGATGACAGCCAAGCAGCGTTACAAGGGGGTTTGGGGTCACTGCACCCAGTTAGGTGCCTAGGATGGAACATCTGGTGAAAGGGGGGGGGGGGGTAAGGCTGTGAACTCAAAGTTGGTCACGACCATCTATTTAATACATAGAACATAGAACAGTACAGCACAGAACAGGCCCTTCGGCCCACGATGTTGTGCCGACCTTCATCTGAAACCAAGATCAAGCTATCCCACTCCCTACCATCCTGGTGTGCTCCATGTGCCTATCCAATAACCGCTTAAATGATCCTAAAGTGTCTGACTCCACTATCACTGCAGGCAGTCCATTCCACACCCCAACCACTCTCTGCGTGAAGAACCTACCTCTGATATCCTTCCTATATCTCCCACCATGAACCCTATAGTTATGCCCCCTTGTAATAGCTCCATCCACCCGAGGAAATAGTCTTTGAACGTTCACTCGATCTATCCCCTTCATCATTTTATAAACCTCTATTAAGTCTCCCCTCAATCTCCTCCGCTCCAGAGAGAACAGCCCCAGCTCCCTCAACCTTTCCTCATAAGACCGACACTCCAAACCAGGCAGCATCCTGGTAAATCTCCTCTGCACTCTTTCCAGCGCTTCCACATCCTTCTTATAGTGAGGTGACCAGAACTGCACGCAATATTCCAAATGCGGTCTCACCAAGGTCCTGTACAGTTGCAGCATAACCCCACGGCTCTTAAACTCCAACCCACTGTTAATAAAAGCTAACACACTATATGCTTTCTTCACAGCTCTATCCACTTGAGTGGCAACCTTTAGAGATCTGTGAATATGGACCCCAAGATCTCTCTGTTCCTCCACAGTCTTCAGAACCCTACCTTTGACCCTGTAATCCACATTTAAATTTGTCCTACCAAAATGAATCACCTCACATTTATCAGGGTTAAACTCCATTTGCCATTTTTCAGCCCAGCTTTGCATCCTATCTATGTCTCTTTGCAGCCTACAGCACCCCTCCACCTCATCCACTACTCCACCAATCTTGGTGTCATCAGCAAATTTACTGATCCACCCTTCAGCCCCCTCCTCTAAGTCATTAATAAAAATCACAAAGAGCAGAGGACCAAGCACCGATCCCTGCGGCACTCCGCTAGCAACCTGCCTCCAGTCCGAAAATTTTCCATCCACCACCACCCTCTGTCTTCGATCAGATAGCCAGTTACCTATCCAATCGGCCAACTTTCCCTCTATCCCACACCTCCTTACTTTCATCATAAGCCGACCATGGGGGACCTTATCAAACGCCTTACTAAAATCCATGTATATGACATCAACCGCCCTACCTTCATCAACACACCTAGTTACCTCCTCAAAAAATTCTATCAAATTTGTGAGGCACGATTTGCCCTTCACAAATCCGTGCTGACTATCCCGGATTAATCCGCATCTTTCTAAATGGTCGTAAATCCCATCCCTAAGGACCTTTTCCATCAATTTACCAACCACCGAAGTCAGACTAACCGGTCTATAATTACCAGGGTCATTTCTATTCCCTTTCTTAAACAGAGGAACAACATTTGCCACTCTCCAGTCCTCTGGCACCATCCCCGTGGACAGTGAGGACCCAAAGATCAAAGCCAAAGGCTCTGCAATCTCCTCCCTCGCCTCCCAAAGAATCCTAGGATACATTTCATCAGGCCCAGGGGACTTATCGACCTTCAGTTTATTCAAAACTGCCAGTACATCCTCCCTCCGAACATCTATTTCCTCCAGCCTATTAGCCTGTAACACCTTCTCTTCCTCAAAAACATGGCCCCTCTCCTTGGTGAACACTGAAGAAAAGTATTCATTCATCACCTCGCCTATCTCTACTGATTCCATACACAAGTTCCCACCACTGTCCTTGACCGGCCCTAACCTCACCCTGGTCATTCTTTTATTCCTCACATAAGAGTAAAAAGCCTTGGGGTTTTCCTTGATCCGACCCGCCAAGGACTTCTCATGTCCCCTCCTAGCTCTCCTCAGCCCCTTTTTCAGCTCATTCCTTGCTAACTTGTAACCCTCAATCGAGCCATCTGAACCTTGTTTCCTCATCCCTACATAAGCTTCCCTCTTCCTTTTCACAAGACATTCCACCTCTTTTGTGAACCACGGTTCCCTCACTCGGCCATTTCCTCCCTGCCTGACAGGGACATACCTATCAAGGACACCCAGTATTTGTTCCTTGAAAAAGTTCCACTTTTCATCAGTGCCTTTCCCTGACAGTTTCTGTTCCCATCTTATGCCCCCTAATTCTTGCCTAATCGCATCATAATTACCTCTCCCCCAATTGTAAGCCTTGCCCTGCCGTCCGGCCCTATCCCTCTCCATTGCAATAACAAAAGACACCGAATTGTGGTCACTATCTCCAAAGTTCTCTCCCACAACCAAATCTAACACTTGGCCCGGTTCATTTCCCAGTACCAAATCCAATGTGGCCTCACTCCTTGTCGGCCTATCCACATATTGTGTCAGGAAACCCTCCTGCACACACTGCACAAAAAGTGCCCCATCCAAACTATTCGACCTACAAAGGTTCCAGTCAATATTTGGAAAGTTAAAGTCCCCCATGACAACTACCCTGTGACCCCCACACGTATCCATAATCTGCTTAGCAATTTCTTCCTCCACATCTCTATTACTATTTGGGGGCCTATAGTAAACTCCTAACAACGTGACCGCTCCTTTCCTGTTTCTAACTGCAGCCCATATTACCTCAGTGTGCATATCCCCCTCAAAGTGCTTTTCCGCAGCCGTTAAACTATCCTTGATTAACAATGCTACTCCTCCACCTCTTTTACCAGCTTCCCTACACTTACTGAAACATCTATACCCCGGAACGTCCAACAACCATTCCTGTCCTTGTTCTACCCACGTCTCCGTAATGGCCACAACATCGTAGTCCCAAGTAGCAATCCACGCCCCAAGTTCATCCACCTTGTTCCGGATGCTCCTTGCATTGAAGTAGACACACTTCAACCCACCTTCCTGTCTACCGGTACCCACCCTTGACCTTGATACCTTCCCCAATACCTCACCACCCTCAACACTGACTTCCGGACTACAACTCCTTTTCCCACTCCCCTGACAAATTAGTTTAAATCCCCCTGAAGAGCCGTAGCAAATTTCCCTCCCAGGATATTGGTGCCCCTCTGGTTCAGGTGCACCCCGTCCTGTTTGTAGAGGTCCCACCTTCCCCAGAACGTGTTCCAATTATCCACGTATCTGAAACCCTCCCTCCTACACCATCCCTGCAACCACATGTTTAAGTGCACTCTCTCCCTGTTCCTCAACTCGCTATCACGTGGCACCGGTAGCGTACCAGAGATGACCACATGTTTTGTCTTTGCTCTCAGCTTCCAGCCCAGCTCCCGAAATTCCTGTTTTAAATCCCCGTCCCTTCTCCTACCTATGTCGTTGG
The DNA here is from genome assembly GCF_964213995.1 of Mustelus asterias. Lineage (NCBI taxonomy): Eukaryota > Metazoa > Chordata > Chondrichthyes > Carcharhiniformes > Triakidae > Mustelus > Mustelus asterias. The sequence continues at coordinate 80,345,679 of NC_135802.1, read as the reverse complement.
TACCAATGTGTACCACGACTTGTGACTGTTTCCCCTCCCCCTTAAGAATCCGGAAAACACGGTCCGAGACGTCACGGACCCTGGCATCCGGTAGGCAACAAACCATCCTCGAGTCTCTTTTGCTGCCACAGAACCTCCTATCTATCCCTCTAACTAACGAGTCCCCAATAACTATTGCCCTCCCGCTCTCCTCCTTACCCTCCTGAGCCACAGGGACGGACTCAGTGCCGGAGATCCTCTCACTGCGGCTCACCACTGGTATGTCGTCCCCCTCAACCGTATCCAAAGCGGAATACTTGTTGCTAAGGGGAACGACCACTGGGGATCCCTGCACCGACTGCTTCTTCCCAGCCCCTCTCACCGTCACCCATCTATTTTCATTCCGCGGAGTAACTGTATCCCTGAAGCTTTAAGTTAAATTAATTTTATTAGTCACAAGTAGGCTTATATTAACACGGCAATAAAGTTACTGTGAAATTTCCCGAGTCGCCACAATCCAGCGTCTGTTCGGGTCAATGCACCTAACCAACACGTCTTTTAAACTGTGAGAGGAAACCGGAGCACCCAGAGGAAACCCATTCAGACACGGGAGAATGTGCAAACTCCACACAGACAGTGACCCAAGACGAGAATCGAACCTGAGTCCCTGGCGCTGTGAGGCAGCAGTGCTAACCACTGTGCCACCGTGCCACATGGAACACAGGCACCAGATTGATGGCAACTGCAGGAGAAATCCATGTGTGGTAGCAACCAATTTAATTTGAACTTATCTCCCAAGCCAATAATTCAGAAAAGGATGTCACTGTCTCACAGAAGAGACACAGAATATGAAGACATTGGACTTTGTGATCTGAAGGTAAGTAAACCTTTGCCTGTAGATTCTCTGTGCAGGATAGTATATTCTCCTACTATGGACTGCCTGCTGTTTTTGTCTGTTTTGTGCTTCCCTTGTGCTGCAGCAGGTCCCTCACCTGGCTGGACCGGAGGGCACACCTGCCCTTGGGCAGCTGACTTTTTCTGTCTCACTCTGCTCTTTTTTCCCCCTCACAGCTTCCTTCAGAGTGCCCAATCCAAGTGGGGGACTGCGAGCGAGGGTTCCTCTGCTGGAGTCCCCAACTGCCAGGATAACCCTGTCTGTAGGCCCTCCTTCGCTCACACTCTCTCCTTTGTTATGGCAGCTGAGAACAATGAATGAATAAAGTCCTAACAACATCCAAATCATAGAAATCATAGAAACCCTACAGTGCAGAAGGAGGCCATTCGGCCCATCAAGTCTGCACCGACCACAATCCCACCCAGGCCCTACCCCCAAATATTTACCTGCTAATCCCTCTAACCTACGCATCTCAGGACTCTAAGGGGCAATTTTTTTTTTAACCTGGCCAATCAACCTAACCCGCATCTGTTGCCACCTTCACCAGCAGATTCTGCTGCTACACGCAGCCATGATCCCGCTTACAGACCTTTTTATCCACCCCGTGTTGTCTCCTAATACCTGGAGTAACTCACTCCCAATATTTTCCCCATGTGCCCAATGAAAAATTGTTCCTTGGGGACAGTACTAGTCCAGAGGCTATATATGGGCTTGATGTCCTCTGGAGTCATGTCTGGGTACCTATTGGGCCCGATTTTACCATCAGGTTGCGCCTGTTTTCGGGCGTGAAAACTTGGTAAAGCCGGGCATGAGGCGAGGAACGTGATCCGCGCCCGCCTCCACGCCGGTTCCCCCTTTTCCAAGGTTCAAAAATGGACACGATTGGGACCGAGCCCGAAATGGGCGCGACCGCCATTTTAATGCATTTGCATGCATTTAAATTGACTTAATGTGCTACGTGCTCACGTTTGCCAGCACTTCCCCCTTTACCATCACATTTGACAATCCGGAATCAGCGCGAAACAGACATGCTCCACAGAAGTCCGATTCGGGCACTATATCAGTGAGGGTTAGTGAGGAGGTAAATGCGTAGCATCCGACAGCTCTCTGCTGCTCACAGGTGTCCATTCGTTGTGGCCATTTTCTTTCCCGGGTCAGTGGGAGCTCTGCAAGTGTGTGGGGGGGTGTGGGGAAATGTTGCTCAGCAGGGTCTCCAATGTCTGACTTGCACCCACCTGGGTCTCAGCACTGACCTCGGGTCTTGTGGTGTTGCTGGGTCCTAGTGCACTCACTCTTCCAGCTGAAGGATATGCTCAAATCCCTTGCAAATGGCACTGCTGCAGCCTCTCAACCTTTCAAGGAGCTGTGATTGTGGGGAGCATGTGGCTGGGGGAATTGGTGGGGGGGCTGTGAATTTGGGGAGCATGTGGCTGGGGGAATTGGGGGGCTGTGATTGTGGGGAGCATGTGGCTGGGGGAATTGAGGGGGGCTGTGATTGTGGGGAGCATGTGGCTGGGGGGGCTGTGAATTTGGGGAGCATGTGGCTGGGGGAATTGGGGGAGGGGCTGTGAATGTGGGGAGCATGTGGCTGGGGGAATTGGGGGGCTGTGATTGTGGGGAGCATGTGGCTGGGGGAATTGGGGGGGCTGTGATTGTGGGGAGCATGTGGCTGGCAGAATGGGGAGGGGCTGTGATTTTGTGGAGCATGTGGCTGGGGGAATTGGGGGGTGTGGACAGTAACTGTTGATGGGCTAGTGGCAAGCAGCGTTCCTTAACCTCTACATATGTTCCTCTCCATCTCCAATCACTCTCCCCTTACAGGGTGACGAGAAGGCTTTTGTGATGCAACAAATCTATCTTGCTGTTCTTTTGGTTGCTGCTGGAGCTGAGAGGAGGAGCTGGAGGAAGAATTGCGGGCACAGGAGGCCCGGGCTTTACCACTTGCAGGAGTAGAGGGGGACAACCACCAGAGACAGGAGGTGGCCGCCATTTGCTGAGGGGGGGGGGGGGGGGGGGGGTGGTGGTGGGGGAAGAGGTGGCAGGTGAAGGGGAGAGCAGAGACCCCGGCAATTCTGTGCACGAGTGTCATTTGAACAGATGTGCCGCCACGTCTCTGCCTCCTATGCAACCTGTTGTAGGACTTGGTACCCAGGGGCAGGGGGGTTATCCACTCTCGGTAACTGTCAAATAGACGGCCGTTCTGAACTTTTATGCGACTGTCTCCTTCCAGACCCCTAGCAGAGATGCCTGTGGCATCTTGCAGTCAGCTGTGCACACCTGTTCAAGCAGGCCACAGAAGACCTGTATGCCCGGGCAGGGCAGTACATCAAATTTAACCTGGACCAGGCCAATCAGGAAGCCTAGGCTGCAGGGCTCGCAGCCATTGCGGGGATGCCTAATGTACAGGGGGCGATCGACTGCACACACGTCGCCCTCAAGTCCCCCCTACAGAATCCACAAAGATTCATCAACAGAAAGGGGTTCCATTCCCTGAATGTTCAACTAGTGTGTGACCATAATATGAACATTATGCAAGTCTGTGCGAGACACCCGGGCAGCGTGTACGACAGCTTCATTGTCAGGAGCTCTGACATCCCGGAGGCATTTGAGGAGGAGCTCAGGCTGCGGGAGTGGCTCATGGGTGATATGGGTTACCCGCTTCGGACATGGCTGATGATGCCTGTGCGGAGGCCTGTGACTGAGGCAGAGACCCACTATAATGAGGCCCATGTAGCCTCCCGTGCAATTGTGGAGAGGTGCATTGGGCTCCTTAAAATGAGATTCTGGTGCCTGGATCACTCTGGCGGGGCCTCCAATACAGCCCTGTGAGCTTTGCACAATCTGGCTCTGCAGAGAGTGACCTATTGGAGAAGGAGGAGGAGGACGTGGAGGCTGACCAGCTGGACATTCCTTGGGAGGAGGATGACCAGCAGGAGGAGAGGAAGAGGAAGAAGAGGAAGCGCACGCCTTGAAACACCACCCAGGCGCTGGAGGGCTGGCAGCTCAAATGAGGCAAGTGAGGGCGGTTAGGGAGGCCCTGATCACCAGGTGGTTCAGTCACTGGGGGCTTGTGTCTGTGGATTCCATCACCCTCTCCCCACCAAAGTCCTTCTATCTCCTGCAACATTGTCACATCAGAGTAGTGGGCCTGGGTACTCCGTGTTCGCGAGTTTTTTGGCAGGCAGGAGGGTAAAAACAACTCGCTAAGCACCATTATGATGATGCCCTGGTGCAATCTAGTCTGACTCCTACCTGAACTCCGCATGCACGCTGGCACCTGGGCCCACGTCTCTGTAGTGGCTAAGGGATCTGAAACCCCCAGACAGGGTCCTGGGACGGGTGGGGTGGGGGACGCTCGTGGGTTCTGGGGAAACAATGGTTTCCTTTTCTCAGTGACACAGCATTTAGGGGCCTCCCCAACTGACATCAACATGAAGCATCGCTCCCGCGATCATCAATGGAAATGGATTCCTATTCGAGACAAATCTGAGACAAATTAGTCACAGGTTGGTGGTGAAAAAACATTTAATAATTGCAATAAGGGTGTTTAAATAAGACGTTCTAACATGAAAACATTAAGGTGCTGAAATATCGATCTTACTAGTGCAGCCCTTCACCCATGCCATCTCATTGCATCTACAACTTCCTAACATTACATGGCTTACACTACATCTCAGTGACTCCCCAGAATATACATCGGAGATGGAGGGGGCCAGTTGCCTATCTTGCCCCGTGGCCTGTGATGCGCGTGGCAGGCGTAGTCTGGAGGCCCTGGACCTTGAGGGCCCTGGCCTGCTTCCAGGTGTCCGGGACATTTCCATGACACCCTCTTCATCCCACTGCCCCTGAGATGCCCCGGTGTCAGGAAAGGGGAAGTCAGAAGGTGTAACCACAGCCACTGTCTCCTGGCTGGAAGGCCCTGGCATGGGCTCGGGCCCTTCCTTCTCCCTTGAGGTTCCTGTGGATCCCTGGGTCACTCCATGGGATGGCGGTGCTTCTGCAGTGAGCTCCAGAAGCTCCGGCATCACCTAGCCCTGCCAGTCCTAGAGGACAACCTGTGTCCTACTCATGGTGGTCGAACCCTCTGCGATGGCCACCTGAGTGGAGGGCAACCTGCCAATGGACGCAGCAAGTGCCCTCTGAGACTGGGCCACGCTCTGCAGCCCCTCAGCCATGACCCTCTGCACGTTCTCATAGGCTGCAGCCATAGCACGCTGTGTCTCAGCACTGTCCGCTGGGTCTCCTGCAAGCTCTTGAGCCTCTCAGCCATGGACCGCAGAATCTTGAGAAGCCTGTTCAGTTCCTCAGATGTGGTCTGATGTGACTCGGCCATCGCTTGGAGCCTGTCATTCATGGTGAGGATTCCCTGCGCAGGCTTTCCACCACGGATGCCACCTTTGCAGTGTTGGCCTGGGAACTATGCAAGACAAACAATAGCTGGTCCGCCCGAAAGCTTTGGGACTCCTCCCAACAGCCTCGCAGTCGGTCCATTGTGGCCGTCAGCCGCTCCTGCATTCTCTCGCTCTGTTGCTGCATCTCCAGCAGCTGAGGGAGAAGTGATCTCAGAGGCCCAGCATGTAGCCTGGGGCCAGCTGAATCCTCGCCTCCATCAGGGCCTCGCATGCCAAAGGCCTCGGACGTTCTTTCCTCCATCCGATGTACATTATCAGATGTGTCGTGCTCACCAGAGAGTGACCCAGAAGCCTCATCACTAACTGGACCCACTGACGGGTCAGTATCTGGGATGGTGAGTTGTGAGGTGGAAGCTGACGTCAAAACATTGCCACCCTCGGAGGTCCCTTCAGCCACATCCTCCAAGGATTCATCCGAGCTGTCCTGAACAAGATGGGCAGGAGCTGCAGTACGGGCCTGTAGTCCAGAAAGCCCCAGGGCGTCTGGATCTGTCCCTGCAACACAGGACACAAGGTTAAGTGCAAGGGAGGGAGAGGAATCCAGGATGCCAAACACATGATTCACATTTCTCCATTGAACATAGAACAAAGCAGAAAGAAAATTACATCACAGGAACAGGCCCTTTGGCCCTCCAAGCCTGTAGCGACCAGGCTGCCCATCTGATTTGTAACCACCTACCTTTCCAGGGACCATATGCCTCTATTCCCATCCCTAAAGGCGCCCCTTAAACGTCACTATCGTCTCTGTCTCCGTGACCTCCCCGGCAGCGAGTTCCAGGCACCCACTACCCTCTCTGTGCAAATAAACATGTCTCGTACATCTCCTTTAAACCTTGCCCCTCGCACCCAAAACTCGTGCCCCCGAGAAGTTGCCTCAAAGTGATTGAAGTAATGACAGGTGCTCGCATCTTGACGGCAGCCTGACCATGCTAGGGCTGACAGCCCGGATCCCCCCTTCTCTGGAGGGCTCCAGCGCCCGGTCCTCAAAGGGGGTGAGGGCCCAGAGGTTTGGCTCACCACCCCCTGTCTTCGCCCTGTTATGGTCAGTCTTCTCCTGTGGAGACAGAAGGAGCCATGAAAGAAATGATGGTGTGACTCCTGCAGAGTATCAGATGGTGGTCCTTAGAGGGCAAGCGCAGTGATACTCTTGTGGGGATAGGAAGGAGGTGCTTGGGGATTAGGAGCTGGAAGCATGCAGGGTACTGGGGATGGGAGGATCTGGGGGAGATTTAGGGGAAGATGCAAGATGGGGTTCAGCACTCACCCTTGCTGCCCAGATGAGGTCATTGACTTTTTTCCGGCACTGCTTCCCGGTTCTGGGCGGGGGCGGGGGGGGGGGGGGTGGGCGGCAGTGGCCTGGTACTGATCGAGGCAGCGACTTCCTCCCAGGCCGCATTTCCACCAGAGCCCCTGGGTCTGTGTCCTCCTGGGGGGAAGAGGGTGTCCCGCCTCACCTCTGCTGCATCCAGCATCTCCTCAGGTCACCCTCAGAGAATCGGGGGGTTGGTCGTGCGTACATTTTGTGCAGGAATGCCTGCCTGTCCACTTTTGAGTTTTTAATGGAGCTGCCCCTCGTTAGGGCCGATCATTCCTGCAAGTTCCATGCAGTTTGCTTGTTAGCATTGAGGGGAAGGCAAGTGAGCACTTGCAGGTTTGCTGATGGGGAGGGGGGGAGGGGGGGTTCAGTGTCTCAATGAATGAGAACAAGGGGGAGAGAGGGAGATGTCACACAACCATCAGAGTCCAGAGGAGTTCGGGGCCTTGTGCGGGAGGATCCGGGGTGGGGGTGAGGGGGAATTACTCTGCTTGATATCTGTAGGGTGGAGGGTGAATCTCTCTGCCTGCGATCAGTGGGGGGGAAGGGGGGTCCACTGCCACTGTGCCTGAGATCGGGGGTGGAAGAGGGGAGGGGCCCGTGATCGGTCTGGGTGAGATGGGGTGGGTGGATAAGGGGGTTAATAATGTTGTGGGGGGTGGGGCAATGTTTGTGGGGGTCAGGAGGAGGCATTATCCGGCCCGGGAGGGATGTGTCAGGGGAGTGTTGTTCTATCTTTTTTTGCGCTTGCGCAGTTGGAGGCACCGACCACGGCTGCAGAGTTTTGGGCGTTTTAAGCCCCACCCACAGGCTTGTGCAGCATGATTCAGAATTTTTGCAGGCAGAGTGTGTATGAGGGCGCCTGAGAACGGGTCTAAAAGTCGGATCTGAAACACTCCCAGTTTCAAGTCCACCCAGCACTTAGAATCAAAATGGTAAAATAGGGCCCTCAGTGTCTGTTCTTGACCTTTGCATGGGATTCCAAAATTGGCCCTTTACAGCTATTTGATGGCAGCACTTTAGGTATGGATTTTTCCAAGTCTACTTTTGTTCCAGCCCTACACATTTAATGCCACAGGCTACCATAACAATGATTTCTCTCTGACAGAGCTGCAACTTTATCTTTTTAACCTCTTGTCAGGATTCCCCACTGAGCCCATCTACTCTCATCACAATGTTTACTGGTTATACTACTTCAGTTCCCATCTTATATTGATGCAGCGAGCTATGTTGTGCCTCTGTCAATATTTTGCTTCTCCAGTTGGCCTTGTTGCTCTCACCATTGGTCGTACATTTTGGCCTTAGTAACACTGAATCCAACTGCTGAAAGCTTTGAACAATTACTACCTTCAAATTCATCCTGAAAGAGCATTGCAATTAGTATCTTTCAGGATTAGGGTTGGCAGAAGTTGGTTTTAGCGCTGAAGTAGATAGAGCTCAGTGCTAGATTTAGATGAGAGGGTTTGTAAAAGGAAACAGTTGTCTATTTCTGTGTTGATATTCTGCTTTATGTTGAATTGGAATCAGCTACTTCCACTTGGCTCATGTTTTTTCATTAATTCAGGTGATTTTCTTTGCCAATATCTGGTTATTTAAATCACTGGCTGGTTTATGGTATATGAGGTTGGCCCTGGTTCCCATTACATTTGGCTCCCTGTATCTGAGCTGTTTGCTCCACGGACTCGGTTTATTTACATGTTGGGGTTAAGTCAGCCCTTTTTGGCATTGTGTGATGGGATTGGAGGCTTATTTTGGAGTGGTGTTAGTTTGGGTTCTGGGATCAGACCTTGGTTGAGGCTATGAGTTAAGAATTAGGGTTTGAGTTTCAGAGTGAAAATTTGTGCTGAAGACTTAGTGGTTTAAGTTTAGTGTTTCCCTTTAAGAATAGGGGTTGGGATTAGGATTTGGGATTGGTTTGATGATTAGTGTTTGGGCAAAATTTAGGAGTGGAGATATTAAGAGTTGGCTTTCAACTTTGGGGCCAGGTATGTGTCCATGTGGTTATGATCATGATTGGAATTAGGGTTGAGGTGTCTAAGAGTGAGGGTTTGGGATTGGGGATAAAGTCTCAGGGATTTTGGCCATTGAGTCAGGATTCAGATTAGGATTAGAGATGATATTTTGGGATTGCGGCTTGGGTTTAGGGTCACGGTCTTGATTAAGTTTATGTCACCCTCAGGTGAAGTTAGGATTAGGATAAGGAGTGTTCTAGGTTTGGGGTTAGGATTTGAGTAGGGATTGTATTGACAATAGTGAATATGGAGAATGAGTCCTTTGAGAGCTATTTGTGTTGAACTATCACAGGTGCGTTCTGGCATTTCTAACCCCTCTACTGTCTGATATGCTTATCAATTCTGAAGTGTACTTTGAGTAAGTTTCTGAGCCTCTTCCGGGGCTGTTTTACTTTTATTTTCTGCTCTTTTGGAAGAATATATTAATATATCATATAAGTGAGTGCAGTTTTTGGGCCATAGGCATGGCCATTGCCAATTCTCCTGGGGGCGATATACAATTGCTCTTTAAAAACTATATGAATATGTGAACCATCCTCGGCAAGATGCAGCATTATCATCATTTAGGGATCAGGGCACACACAGGTATACCTTCCGGTGAATGATGTACAGTTACAGTTCTAGTGCAGAGTTCTCTGAGTCAGTTTTCTCCCACATAAGCTAAATGACTGTGGATGGCATCACACATAAGCGATAATATAAACATACAAATGAGGAGCTGACATAGGCCATTTTGTTCCTCAAACCTGCTCTGCCATTTAATAAGATATTGGCTGATATATTTGTGTTGTAAATTCCATATTCCCATCTACCCCTGATAAACTTTGATTCCCTTGCCTAACAAGAATCCATTTACCTCCTCCTTAAAAATATTCAATGACCCTCTCTTCACCACTTTCTAAGGCAGAAAGGTTCCAAAATCATGCAACCCTCTGAGAAAAAATAATTCTCCTCATCTCTGTTCTATACGTGTGACTCCTAATTTTAGAATGGTGCCCTCTAGTTCTGGACACACCAACAAAAGGAAACATCCTTTCCACACCCACTTTCTCAAGATCGTTCGGGATCTTATGTACTTTAAGTCACCCCTCAGTCTCTGAAACTCCAGCAGAAACAAGTCCAGTCTGTTCTCTCTCCTCATAAGACAACTTTCTCATTCCAGGTACCAATCTAGTAAACCTCCTCTGAGCCGTCTGCAATGCATTTACATCCTTCCTTAAATAAGACCAAAACTGCGCACAATGTTCGAAATGTGGTCTCACGATTGCTCTGTATAACTGAAGCATATCATCCTTACTTTTATGTCCAATTCCTCTATAATAAAGGATAGCATTTCATTAGCCTTCTTAATTACCCGCTGTACCTGCATACTAACGTTTTGTGACTCATGCACTAGAACACCTTGATCTCTCTGCACCTCGGAATCCTGCAGCTGTTTTCTATTTAAGTAATACTCCTATTTTTTTATTCTTCGTGTCAAAATGAACAACTTTGCATTTTCCTACATTATGCTCCATCTGCCAGTTTTTTGCCCACTTACTCAGCCTATCTATATCTGTTTGCAACCTCCTTAGGTCCTTTTAAAACATATTTTGCTACGTATCTTTGTGTCATCTGGAAATTTGGCTAACATGTCTTCACTCCCCTTATCTAAGTCATTGATATACATTGTAACAAGCTGAGGCCCCACCACAGATCCCTGCAGGACTCCCCTTGCCACTCCCTGCCAATCAGAAAAAGATCCATTTATGCATACTCTCTGTTTTCTGTCAGCCAGGATGTTTTCTATCCATTCTAATATGTTACCTGTTGCACCATGAGTTGTACTTTGCGCAATAATCTTTTCTGTGGCACCTTACCGAATGATTCTGGAAATCCAAGGACAGCACATCTGTAAACTCCCCTTTTTTCCACAGTGCAAGTAATTCCTTCAAAGACCTCAAATTAATTGGTTAAAAATTGTTTCTTTTCACAAAACCATGTTGACTATTCCCGTTTACCTTGAGCTTTTCTAAGTACCTAGCTATAACCGCCTTCATCATTGATTCTAATACCTTCCCCATGGCAGACGTCAAGCTAAGTGGCCTATTGTTTTCTGTTTTTCTGTTTCCTGCCTCCCTCCTTTCTTGGTAATTGTATTTCTGTTAGACTTTCTATCTTGAGGACTTAGAAATGAGAGGCCCAATGTTGTCTCAGAGTTTGGGGTAAGATTTTAAGGCTGCTGTCTCTAACATTACAGGGGTTATGGTTAGCCCTTGAGCAAGTGATAAGGGGATTAGTTCTTGAATTAGGAATGGTAGTTAGAATCAGGTTCAGAGTATGTTCTGAATTATCTTGAGCTCCAGGGGTTTCTTCCTTTGACTTTCTGGTTGGGACTGACCTTCTTTTGTAATCCTGATTCAGAACCTTTGCCGATAGGGTTTCTAGTTTTGCAATCCAGTATCTTCCTTTCCCTTTGTGAGGTTGTATAATTAATGCTGGTTTTGTGTCTCATGATTTCCAGGCATTCTGTCCCCGAAACTATCTGGTGATACTTTTACCTTTTCTCTACTTATGCCACTGAATTGTGTACATCAGTGTTGTCCAATATATGCCATATATTGCAATTCAGTCACATACATGTGGTGAATTGAAGCTATTCAATTTTAGAACCACACAATACTGAGTTGTGTTAAAGTTGCAGCAGCAGGTATGAGTATTGATGTCAGTTGCTATTCTGCTATTTTTCATCTGTCCCTAATTGAGCATGGAAGAATCAACCATGTTGTTGTATGATATGAGTCACATGTCAGAATGTGAGCATGTTTATCAAAGCATTGTTCAGTTGTCAGGTTTCTCATAACCTGAAAGCTGAAAGGCCACTTGCTCAATGAAACCAAAAAAAAAATCTGCTCTTTGTTACATTCTCTGTTCCTGTTCTCTCTGAATACTTCTAAATTATGGCACATTTATATCTGCAGGGACACTCTGTGATATGCTGTGAATGATGTGGAGATGCCGTGAAAGCAGGGCTGGCCTTCCGAAGGACAGTGGTGCAGTTGATCTTGAAATTTTCTTGGGGAGTTTGCTGATGCAGGCAATGATAACTGAAGAACTTGGTTTTGCTTAGCTATCACTTGGCGGTTTTTGCTAAACAACTGAGGTGCATGAGCAATGACAGCACTGCATGGCTGTCAGTAAGGGTTGAAATGTGCAATTTTGGCAAGTTGAGGCAATGCAACCATATCCAAATGTGTTCGTCCTTCATCTTAATAAATCTATTGAAACAAGTAATCTAAAAGAATAGGGTGCTATTAGTGTAAAAGGTAGGATTACAGGAGGTTGGTCATGAGCTAAATGTCTTTAAATATTTGAATGCTTCAGTTTTTCATTCCAAGCATTGTTAGTGTGAATTTCACTCTGTCTGCCTATCCTGATGGCATTGTCTTCTGGCTTGTTATAGCTTGATTGACACAGATCATTCTTCAACATAATCAAAACCCAGTTTATTGGATTTCATAAAAATGCCAAATCAGAATTTGCATGGCAGTCACCACAGTTCATCTCAACTGTCTCATAAATTGGGAGTTAGAGAAAGTAACAGTCAGACAGACAAAACGGGATCAATTTTGACCCTACTTGCTTGGCAGGAACAAAACAAGTGGGCAATTCAAAGCAGCCAAAGTACTTACACATCTTGGAGTTGAGGTAGCAAGGTAACTCTTATAAAACTAGTGGAGTACTTTCTAACATATGAGGGAAGAGTTGGCTAAGGTAGACTGGGAGCAAAAACTTCAGGATGGGACAATTGAGGAACAGTGGAGGACTTTTGAAATGATTTTTCACAGTGCTCAGCAGAAGTATATACCAGTGATAAGAAAGGACTGCAGAAAAACGGATAATCAGCCATGGATATCTAAGGAAATAAAGGAGGGTATCAAATTGAAACAAAATGCATACAAAGTGGCAAAGATTAGTGGGAAACTAGAGGATTGGGGAAACTTTAAAGGTCAACAGAAAGCCACGAAAAAAGCTATAAAGAAAAGTAAGATAGATTATGAGAGTAAACCACTCAGAATATAAAAACAGATAGCAAAAGTTTCTAAAAATATATAAAACGAAAAAGAGTGGCTAAGGAAACATTGGTCCTTTAGAGGATGAGAAAGGGGATTTAATAACGGGAAATGAGGAAATGGCTGAGGCATTGAACAGGTATTTTGTGTTGGTCTTCACACTGAAAGACACAAATAATATGCCAAAAATTGGTGACAAGAAGGCTATGGCAGGTGAGGACCTAGAAACGATCATTATCACGAAAGAAGTAGTGTTGGGCAAGCTAATGGGGCTAAAGGTCGACAAGTCTCCTGGCCCTGATGAAATGCATCCCAGGGTACTAAAAGATGGCAGGGGAAATAGCAAATGCACTCGTGGTAATTTACCAAAATTCGCTGGACTCTGGGGCAGTTCCGGAAGATTGGAAAATAGCAAATATGACACCACTGTTTAAAAAATGAGGTAGACAAAAGGCGGGTAACTATAAGCCAGTTAGCTTAACTTCTGTAGTGAGGAAAATGCTTGAATCTATCATCAAGGAAGAAATAGCGCGACAGCTGGATAGAAATTGTCCCATTGGGAAGACGCAGCATGGGTTCATAGAAGGCAGGTCATGTTTAACTAATTTACTGGAATTCTTTGAGGACATTACGAGTGCAGTGGACAATAAGGAACTGGTGGATGTAGTCTATCTGGATTTCCAGAAGGCATTCAACAAGGTGCCACACAAAACGCTGCTGCATAAGATAAAGGTGCATGGCATTACTGGTAATGTATTAACATGGATAGAAGATTAGTTAACTAACAGAAAGTAAAGAGTGGGGGTAAATGGGTGTTTTTCTGGTTGGCGATCAGTGACTCGTGGTGTGCCTCAGGGATCAGTATTGGGACTGCAATTGTTTACAATTTACATAGATGATTTGGAGTTGGGGACCAAGTGTAGTGTGTCAAAATTCACAGATGACACTAAGATGAGTGGTAGAGCAAAGTGTGCAGAGGACACTGAAAGTCTGCAAAGGGATATAGATAGTTTAAGTGAGTGGGCAAGAGTCTGGCAGATGGAGTACAATGTTGGTAAGTGTGAGGTCATCCATTTTGGTAGGAATAACAACAAAATGGACTATTACTTAAATGGTAAAAAATTGCAGCATGCTGCTGTGCAGAGGGTCCTGGGTGTCCTTGTGCAAGAATTGCAAAAAGTTGGTTTGCAGGTGCAGCAGATAATTAAGAAGACAAATGGAATGTGGTCCTTCATTGCTAGAGGGATGGAGTTTAAAAGCAGAGAGATTATGTTGCAGCTGCATAAGGTGCTGGTGAGGCCACACTTGGAGTACTGTGTAAAGTTTTGGTCTCCTTACTTGAGAAAGGATATACTGGCACTAGAGGGGGTGCAGAGGAGATTCACTAGGTAGATTCCAGAGTTAGAGGGTTGGCTTATGAGGAGAGACTGAGTAGATTAGGAATATATTAATTGGAATTTAGAAGAATGAGGGCGGGGGGGATATTATAGAAACATATAAAATTATGAAGGGAATAAATAAGATAGAAGCAGAGAGGTTGTTTCCACAGGCAGATGAAACTAGAACTAGGGGGAGATTTAGGACTGAGTTGAGGAGGAACTTCTTCACCCAAAGGGTGGTGAATCTGTGTAATTCACTGCCCAGTGAAGCAGTTGAGGCTACCTTGTTGAATGTTTTTAAGGCAAAGATAGATTGATAGATTTTTGAACAGTAAAGGAATTAAGGGTTATGGTGAGCGGGCGGGTAACTCGAGCTGAGTCCGTAAAAAGATCAGCCATTACCTTATTGAATGGCAGAGTAGGTTCAAGGCGTCAGATGGCCTAATCCTGCTCTTAGTTCTTATGTTCTTATGTCAGGTCCTAATGTCATGTCCAGAACGCAACTTCTATTTTTAATGAGCTGCACGAGTGGGAAACAGCAGTGGGTTTTCCATCAGCCCAATGGTGAAAGGAATTGGGACCAGAAAAAGCCCCAAAATTGTAAATTAATTTTTCTTTTAAAGCTTTCTTGTAAAGCATTTTAATTATAGCTCCAGGAGGAGTGGGAAGTCAGAATACAAACTGCAAAGTTTAAATGTTCACTGCCATGACCTTGTGCAACTAACAACATCCACCAGCCATCCCACCCCTGCCAATTGATTCCCCCTAGGATAGCACAGCAGCTAATACCAGCATTTGAGTGCATGCGATGGGCAGCCTGTGAGCTGGGTGAATTTCCGCTGCTTTGCAAATTCAACGAGGTGGCAATTTGGCTAGTAGAAATGTAAATGAGGTCCAGGAGTTAAAGCACCTTGGTCTTATCTTTGGAATAGTTTCTAACTCATAGTCGTGCTGAACTCAGCTGATCCCGAGTTAAATTATGGTCTCTGTTACAAGTTTTGCAAGCTTCTAAACTTAGTTTGTAAAGCTAGAATTACAACTTAAACCTATCACAGAATTTAAAAAAGCATCAAGTACTTTGAAATGCATATTTAGCACCCTTAATGACCATGTTTTGCGTTACAGACCGGGCAAGTCAACAAAAGAGGTACAGTTTTTATTGCATTCCAAATCAGAACAGTTTTTCTAGATGAGTGATGAACATGATTGGATTCTCCCAGCTTGTTATTAACACTGAAACTAGTTCCATTTTAGTCCAGGATACATAGCACATAGGATGGACATGGCTAAAAGCAAATTACTGAAGTATGTCCACTTGTGTAAGCTTAGGTAATTGGATTTTATTTTTAGTTGGGTGCACTGATCCACCTCCCTGTCCTGGGGGCACAAGTTGCCACTCTTAAGTGCTTATCCTTCATCAGACTCTTAAGTGAGTGGCAAAGCAGAAAGTTTTAATACCTCTCTATTCTTCACCTGTCATCTTTGCAGACTTAATGACATGTAAATGGCATCACATGTCAGATAATTTCAAAACCCTCTAAGCAAGGTTTGTGCTTTTTCCACCGTATTTCCGGTGAATATTGATATTTTTCATAAACATATTATTTGGTAAGTTACAACCATCTTCAGTAAAAAAACCCTCAGCATTGTTTGAGAAACAAATGTGTTCTCAGAATATGTGCCGTCTAAATGACAACTATCTTTTGTGTTTTCAACAAGCATAACCAGACCATTGTTCTGTCAACAGGCTGATAAATCGCTGTAAAATCTAAACTGAGCAAATTTATGAGGTAGTTCCTGAAGATTATTACAAATGCAAATTGCAAAATGTATTTGCAAGCTGTTAGTTTGGAACTTTTATGGAAGAGTGAGGATGCAATGTTATTTTCTGAGGTGAACTGATGCTGTGCAACACTTGTGTATGAACGCTTGCTGCATGTGTGCGAAATTCTTTAGTCCACTGTTTTAAGACGTATCAGTCTATTATTTAAACACTTTAACACTTTTGTTAAAATTGTTGAATTAGATTTTATATAAAGATCAGGCATTAGTAAATTTGCGTTGTGCAAATTCACTCCAATAGATTAATTGGAGAATAATATTAAAATCCAGTTAATGCATGGTAACAATTAACTTATGTTTATGAATATTAATCATTAAATAAATAAATATAAAGCATTCAATACTTGGAAGAAAGGTTTCAGAAAATGATACGAAACGTTTGGCTGAGAATAACCTATGTTCAATAAAAGATGATTGTAATGGAATCAGCAGTTAATTGACCAGTGACCATTTAGCAATGATTAATTAGTCATTAACTTGGACAGATCATTAATCATGTCCCAAAAGGAAATACTTTGACAATAAGCAGTCTGCATCTAAAACTAAACCTGATCAGCAATTTCCATGCAAGAGCCTCATTATTTAGACGGTTCCATAGCTGAAAGCAAATAAAAGAAATAAAAATGATAGATTGAGTTTCAGAATAAAATGATTATATATTAAATAATATTAAAAAATAGGCATTTCTCCTGAATTATTCTATATTTTGCATCTTCCTTTTTCAAGCAAATAATTACAATGAACAGATTTCAAACACCCATGATCTGCTAATCTGGAATTGTTCAGGGTACCAGAAAAGAAATGCTGATTGAGAATAATTTACAAGAGTTTTTTGATTTATACAACTTAAAGATTCACAGTATGCTTTATCACCATATTATGTTAACAGTTCTCCTACTTTCAGACGTGCTGTGGTGTAAAATTGTATATTATTAATACATGAAAAAGTTCTAATTTGTGAAGTATATGATACTATTTTAGCAGTTAATCAATACAGTGAACACTTTTCTGAGAATATGGCTCCGATGATCATAAACCACACAAATGGTTTAAAGTTTATTTATTATTGTCACAAGTATGCTGACATTAACACTGCAATGAAGTTACTGTGAAAATCCCCAAGTTGCCTCACTTCGGTGCCTGTTCGAGTACACTGAGGGAAAATTTAGCATAGCCAATGCACCTAACCAGCACATTTTTCGACTGTGGGAGGAAACCGGAGCAGCCGGAGGAAACCCACACAGACACGGGTAGAACGTGCAGACTCCGCACAGACAGTGACCCAAGCCAGGAATCAAACCCAGGCCCTGGCACTGTGAGGCAGCAGTGCTAACCACTGTGCCACTGAAATGGTCATTAATTTATGGAACTTTTGTCCAGGTACAAGTGTTTTGTAGCACACTTTTAGCTTCCTGTTATTTTCCTTGTACTCAAACAAATACTCAATGTCACTGAATACCAAAAATGCAAGATCATACGTAGGGTGTGAAATTCAGTGTGAAATGCCATTTCTAGTGGCAATACAGAGACTTAGCTGTGGTTGTCCTTTGTGGGAAGCACTGTTGGCCACTTTCTGTGCGGTGTTAGTGAAGTAGGGTGGCACATGGAGGTGTATTCCCATGTGCACCTGAAGATATTGAAATGACATGAAGAGGCTGATGCAACACCAGGACACACGTGCAGGCAGCATTTTTTCTTTTACCTTCTTGAAACAGTAAGTGTTACGAAGCAGTTTGGGACCTGTTCTGGGCCTTCGTGATGAAACGGCTGCAGATGTGGTACTGTGGGTCCCCCAATATCAATGGGGAGCAATGCTATAGAACTATAGAAACTCTATAATGAAGAAGAAGGCCATTCGGCCCATTGAGTCTGCACTGACACTCCGAAAGAGCATTTTACACAAACCCCCACCCCATCCCAACCCTATCCCCATAATCCCACACATTTACCTTGGCAAATCCACCTAACCTACACATCTTTGGACACTAAGGGGCAATTTAGCATGGTCAATCCACCTAACCTGAAACTGGAGCATCTGGAGGAAACCCACACAGACATGGGGAGAACGTGCAAATTCCACACAGACAGAATTGAACCCGATGCCCTAGCGCTGTGAGGCAGCAATGCCAACCACCGTGCCACTGTGCCACATGTATATCACTCAAATGTACAGTTTGTGTGCGATCACACCAAGTAGCTCATCTTGGCAAAAGCATGCTGTCCTGGCAACACCTATGATGAATTCATCTTGTGCTAACCCACAATAACAACCATCTTCAGGCCTGCAAAACCTACCATGGGATGGCCATTTGGCACTTCATCTTCCACATATGGCTCATGACCCTCTGTTGTTATCCCACCACGTGAGATCAGAGGGTGTTCAATGAAAGCTATGTAGCCACCTGCAACACAACAGTCATCAGTCTGCTAAAGCAAAAGTTTCACTCTCTGGATCATTTGGAGAATCTCTGTAGTACATGCTGGAGAGGGTGTCCACGTTTATGCTGATGCATTGTGTTCTACAACCTTGCAATTCTGAAGAATATCATATCCACCACTTGAGAGAGCGAGAGGGATTGCACTGCAAGGCTTTGCTTCAGATAATGTTGAACATCCTCCATGTGCACCCCCGAGGTGCACATCAGAATCACAGTCACCGAAGTCCACTTGGTGAATATCATTCAGTAAAAAGTAGTTACCTTCACTAAACAACTTTATTCAGCAACTCACAATACAAAAAAACAGAACTAATGACTATTTTTCATTACCTAGTGCTTGTTTTGTGAGTGCCCATATCTGATCTAGTCCTTTTATGTAGTGTTTACCCCAGTAGCTGGTGGAGTTTGTCGATTTTCAGTTGAGGAAACTGCAAATGACCTCTCAACAACCCCTTGAGTAGATCTGAACCTTGAGGGCCCAGCTTGAGACTGCACAGCCTCAGCATGGGTTGCAGCAGTGTGGCCGGGCTGGCTGAGAAGCAACAGAAGGAACTTAGCCATTGACTCTGGCAAATCCGTCAACTTACCAGGCATCTTCATGAACATCTCAAAATTTTTCTATAGCATGCCCCAATGAGGTCCTCTTCTGAACCCCTACAGCAGGACTGGTCTGTGGGTTCACTCTACAGGAAGTGAACAAACTAACCTACACTCTGAAATATAGGCAGAAAATATTGGAACTACTCAGCAGGTCAGGCAGCATCTGTGGAAAAAAATTAACTTCACGTTTCAGATCTGTGACCTTCATCAGAACTCGTTAACTGTTTCTATCCAAAGATGCTGCCTTCCTTTGTGAGTATTTCAAGCATTTTTTTGTTTTTGTTTAAGACCTCCATCATCTTCAGTAGTTTGCTTTTGTATTAGAGATCTATTCCTCTCTCCTGGCTACAGCCTACTCGTGCTGAGCCTGACTCTAGACCGTTCTCTAAAGCACACAGTGCCAGTATCTGAGATAGTGACTGCTCTTTCTCTCAGCCTTCCTCCTGAGGCTGCAGCGGCTGACCAGATGGCAGTTCTTGGCTATCTTAAAACACAAAAGCAACAGGGGAGAGGAGGGGCGAAGAGGACTGTAGGAGTTCCATGGTCATTCCAGCAACAGTTTTCACTTCATGACTCCTTTCAAGCTGAAGTAAGTAGAGAATTTGCAGCAACTTACTCTCATCCTTGATGGCCATGGCATTGCAAAGTGCCACTGGATCTGTTGCATTGGTCCCATTGGTTCTAAGCACCATCTCCTCCAGGGCACTGATGTGTGCAAGCATGCTGGGCCTCCACTGGACTTTGGGTCACCTTTTCTGTGGTGAATGACCATCTCCTACAAGGCAGAGTGCAGAATGCCAGTGAGGTTGAGGGTTGTGTCTGCCATAGCTGAATAGCTGTAGCTTTGTGGAGACAAGTTGAGGTGTGTATGCAGTTGACGTGATTAGAAGGTGTGTAGGTGATGTGTAATATACTGAGTTTGGACGATCAGCTCAGCATATGGTGCTAAGTGGGTGGTAGAGATATGGTGCAGTGAACAGTATGAGACGTGAGTGTGAGATGTGAGATGTGATGTGCAAATGCAGTCACCTCCTTGACCACCCATGTCAAACTTCTGGCATTGCTGCCATGTCCTGAGTACTGCACTCTAAGCATTAACTACCTTTGCCATCTACACCCATTCTATTTTGAATGCGTATTCTAACTACTTCTAACTAGAAAAATGGCCTCCACCTTACTGACCGGTAAGTTCAGGATAGTACATTAAAATAGGGAATCCTTTGCCCGGCATGGTGTGGTATTCTCCTTGTTTTTCTATGCTCTAATGTGACTATTCAGCAGGCTGCAGTGCATTGCTGCAACTTTCCTTTTATAAGCACCACTCCTTGGCTTGTTGTGGTGTGCAGAGCATGCCAGCAGTGTAATGGAGATCAAGTCTGCGTAGGGGCCCCTTGTGGCAATGCTATCATCAGCAAAATGAAATGAGTACATGCATTTTATGTATTGTCCAAGTTGTCTCCAATTGGTGAGAGTCAGAAATTGTGACCCCTGTACTCAAAAATCAGGCAAACAAATTTCTAGCCTAAAATGTTTAATTGACTAATTAATTAGAGTAGACTTGATATTGAGTATGTTGAGGATTCAAGTTAAATGGAACTTCAAATGGAACTGAAACACAGTGTAAAATAAAAAATAAAGTATCTAAATAAAATGATGCAGCAGGAAGTAGTGGAACTGACTTATTATGGACTGCACCTTCATTTAGTCACTGGTTGTGTGGGTGATGTCAGTTAGCCCATATAAGATTCCAATAATCAATGTAAAGCAAAAAAGAACCTTCAAAACAATAATGCAATTGAAGTTATGATTGTTTGAACCATATGGGTTCACTGGTGAAGTGTATGTTTGGTTTTGGGACAATCAAACCTTTCTGCTCTTGGAATGTTTTCTCTTGCATTCAGCTCTGGATTTCTTCCAGGAAGTCTCCAACAAGCACTAATTATAATGTCAAAAGGCAAGGATGAACTTCTACTCTTTAATTATCACTTAAGCTAATCACTGAATGTTGATCTGGAATTTTCAACCGACAGAACCGGCAACATGAAGGAAGAAAATAACGTTATACCGAATGCATTGTGGGTTTTGTTTTGGAAGGTTGCATTTCATTAAACAATATGGAGAGGTGTTTAATATGATACATATGGTTCAGTAGCAGTGCCTGGTTTAAGAAGTAGATTGCTTTGAAGAAGGCTACAGAACATCAGTTTATTTATTCACTAATTAAAACCAGTTTTGCAGCACATGTTCCCACATAGATTGATTGAAGTCCATTTTTCTGTGTATGAGGGAACGAGTGCAGAATGTGCAAAGTAATGTTAGTGTACAGGTGTGGGAAACTGGCTCGTATAAATGCTATAACTGGTTTTTCAGAGTTTCTTTCTGCTTTCCATTAAAAAGTACCTGTACATTTTAAATTCACTGAAAGTCATTGGCAATAAACTGCCTATAACAGTAGAAAGTGATGTTTTTGGTAATGTACGGATGACTTATTAATGCAAAGGAAGTGGCATTAGGGGTTGACATTTCTCTCTCTGGTTTCCTGAGGAAACTGATCTCGGGGTTCATGGGAGGAAATATTTCGAGGTGAGCCATCTGGACTTGTCAAACTCCTGGCTCCCTATCTAGGGTGAAAAGAGAAATTTTAAAACGTAGGAGTTAAAACAAAACAGCTGTATCTACCTGAATAAACAAGCAAAGATTACACAGGTACTGAAGGCTTGTTGCAGTTCAGCACAGTTTTAGGTTGTGAAATTATCATTTAAAATTCCTCCTACCAGTTTCATCACTTTTATCTCCTTGCTCTTCTTTATTAAAGCTGGTGATTCAAACTGAGGTGCAGTACTACAAGTGCCAATGGTCTTTTGGCACATCATGCAAGTGAAGTGTGTTTGTAAAGTGTGAGCCTTGGGAAGCTATTCAATATAGAAACTATTGCAGCCAAGCTTGGAAATGTTTTGTCAACTGTCTACGCATAGATATTTGTAAAGCAGTCACTGAATAATGATCAATAACTATCCTCTTCCAAGTTTGGGACATAGAAACCAACTCTAGTGCTCCATTTGCATCCGACTGAGATTGGTTAGTTCTGTGCAGACCAGGAATTCATCCTGGGTCCAAGTTGGTTCATAAGATTTGTACAAGACCAGGTGATAAATTTACCCATGCTGGAATGCAAAAGATTAAACCTGTTTTATCTAATGATTTACATTTGGCAAGATTTAAGTTCCCGCTTCAAGCAATCATATAAATGTTATTCCAAAAAATGCATGTTAGAGGGATTTTCTTAATCTTATTGTCATGTTGCTTTTCGGAAATAAAATATTACATAAGCATTTCTCTTCCCCCCTCCATTTGTAAATAGCAGTGCCATCAAACTTACAATGTTAGCTCTGTAACTGGGAAAGACCAATAAAGAACAAAGAACAAAGAACAGTACAGCACAGGAAACAGGCCCTTCGGCCCTCCAAGCCTGTGCCGCTCCTTGGTCCAACTAGACCAATCGTTTGTATCCCTCCATTCCCAGGCTGCTCATGTGACTATCCAGGTAAGTCTCAAACGATGTCAGCGTGCCTGCCTCCACCACCCTACTTGGCAGCGCATTCCAGGCCCCCACCACCCTCTGTGTAAAACACGACCCTCTGATATCTGAGTTATACTTCGCCCCTCTCACCTTGAGCCCGTGACCCCTCGTGAACGTCACTTCTGATCTGGGAAAAAGCTTCCCACCATTCACCCTATCTATCCCCTTCATAATCTTGTACACCTCTATTAGATCTCCCCTCATTCTCCGTCTTTCCAGGGAGAACAACCCCAGTTTACCCAATCTCTCCTCATAGCAAAGACCCTCCATACCAGGCAACATCCTGGTAAACCTTCTCTGCACTCTCTCTAACGCCTCCACATCCTTCTGGTAGTGCGGCGACCAGAACTGGACGCAGTACTCCAAATGTGGCCTAACCAGCGTTCTATACAGCTGCATCATCAGACTCCAGCTTTTATACTCTATACCCCGTCCTATAAAGGCAACCATACCATATGCCTTCTTCACTACCTTCTCCACCTGTGTTGCCACCTTCAAGGATTTGTGGACTTGCACACCTAGGTCCCTCTGTGTTTCTATACTCCTGATGACTCTGCCATTTATTGTATAACTCCTCCCTACATTATTTCTTCCAAAATGCATCACTTCGTATTTAACCGGATTAAACTCCATCTGCCACCTCTCCGCCCAATTTTCCAGCCTATCTACATCCTGCTGTATTGCCCGACAATGCTCTTCGCTATCCGCAAGTCCAGCCATCTTCGTGTCATCCGCAAACTTGCTGATTACACCAGTTACACCTTCTTCCAAATCATTTATATATATCACAAATAGCAGAGGTCCCAGTACAGAGCCCTGCGGAACACCACTGGTCACAGACCTCCAGCCGGAAAAAGACCCTTTGACCACTACCCTCTGTCTCCTATGGCCAAGCCAGTTCTCCACCCATCTAGCCACTTCTCCTTGTATCCCATGAGCCTTAACCTTCTTAACCAACCTGCCATGTGGGACTTTGTCAAATGCCTTACTGAAATCCATATCGACGACATCCACGGCCCTTCCTTCATCAACCGTTTTTGTCACTTCCTCAAAAAACTCCACCAAATTTGTAAGGCACGACCTCCCTCTTACAAAACCATGCTGTCTGTCACTAATGAGTTGTTCCGTTCTAAATGCACATACATCCTGTCTCTAAGAATCCTCTCCAACAACTTCCCTACCACGGACGTCAAGCTCACCGACCTATAATTTCCCGGGTTATCCCTGCTACCCTTCTTAAACAACGGGACCACATTCGCTATCCTCCAATCCTCAGGGACCTCACCCATGTCCAAAGAATCGACAAAGTTTTCCGTCAGAGGCCCAGCAATTTCATCTCTTGTCTCCCTGAGCAGTCGAGGATAGATGCCATCAGGCCCTGGGGCTTTGTCAGTTTTAATGTTCCCTAAAAAACCTAACACTTCCTCTCTTGTAATGGAGATTTTCTCTAAGGGGTCAACACCTCCCTCCGAGACACTCCTGGTTAACACGCCCCTCTCCTTCGTGAATACCGATGCAAAGTATTCATTTAGGATCTCCCCTATTCCCTTGGGTTCTAAGCATAATTCCCCTCCTTTGTCCCTGAGAGGTCCGATTTTCTCCCTGACAACTCTTTTGTTCCTAACGTATGAATAGAATGCCTTAGGATTCTCCTTAATCCTGCCTGCCAAGAACATCTCGTGACCTCTTTTTGCCCTTCTAACTCCCCGTTTGAGTTCTTTCCTACTCTTTCTGTATTCCTCCAGAGCTCCATCTGTTTTCTGTTGCCTGGACTTAACGTACGCCTCCCTTTTCATTTTAATCAGATCCTCAATTTCCCTGGTTATCCACGGCTCTCGAATCCTACCTTTCCTATCTTTCCTTTTTACAGGCACATGCCTATCCTGCAGCCTTATCAATAGTTCCTTAAAAGACTCCCACATGCCAGACGCGGACTTACCCTCGAACATCCTCTCCCAATCAACATCCACCAATTCCTGCCTAATCCGGCTATAGTTAGCCTTCCCCCAATTTAGCACCCTGCCCGTAGGACAGCACTCATCCTTGTCCATTACTATCCTGTCACATGAATATCTGCAAATGCCATTTGTAAATTAAGAACTTTTGTGAAATAAGATTTATCTTTTTAGTGGGAGACTTACCTCCAGCAAACTATGATTTTTAGAAAAAAGATGGGTTTACTTTGTGAATATTTAGCATTCCATGTTTTTAAAGAACAACTTATAATGCAGCTACTATTAGCTTTGTTTGCACTGATTGCTGAGTAGATTTTCTGTAAACTAAATTAAATGACAAAAAACAACAAATTATTTTTAGGTAAGAAGGAAAAATCAGCAAATGCGAGACATGCGCAACCAATCTGTTATACTCTAAAAAGGACAGGGTTCTGCCATTTTCTCTTTTTATTTCAAATGTTAAATTTTTTCATGCTATAAAATTTCTGATAGAAAATAATTAGCAATGTAGTGGATAAATTATGACATCAATGCCTTTCTTATTCAGTAAGTAGACATTGGGTTACTCCATAGTGTATTAAAAAAACCTAAAATAAGTGTTCATTATTAGAGAAATAAAATTAAAATAAATAAGTTGCAAAAAAAGGAAGAATATCAAATTTAAAAATACCCTTGCCCAATATATCCTTCAGCCCCAAAAGATGACAACAGTCTGATGCAGTTATATTCTTTGGTTGTTAGTTGCAGGCAGCAGGAATAAATGGCTGTAGTAAGACAATGACAGACTAAATTACTTTGATTTTTATGGAGCTAGTGGGTGCCTGGTAGTGTGCAGTGAACTTTTAAAGTTTATTTATTTGTTACAAGTAAGGCTTACATTAACACTGCAATGAAGTTACTGTGAAATTCCCCTAGTCGCCACAGTCCCGGCGCCTTTTCGGGTCAATGCACCTAACCGGCACGTCTTTCAGACTTTGGGAGGAAACCGGAGCACCCAGAGGAAACCCACGCAGACACGGGGAGAACATGCAAACTCCACACAGACAGTGACCCACGCCGGGAATCAAACCCAGGTCCCTGGCATTGTGAGGCAGCAGTACTGACCACTGTGCCACCATGCTGCCCGTTGACAAGGGTTGGGGACGTGGATGTCCGGCCAGATCAACAGAACCTCATTTGAGTAAATACTTCCAACGTCCAGCCAAACACCCAACCAGACTGACTCCCTGACCAGCAGGCGGTATCGGGAATATGGCATCTGCTCAGGTCCTGGGGGAGTGATTCCTAGCAGTTTGTACCTGGAAGGAATTTCCTTATGGATATTTATATTTAGGATACTGGGGCTAGGAAATTTCCTGAAAGTCATGGGGATACTGAAGTTGGGGAGGTTCAAGTATCTTCTGGCTAATCAACTGCTCTAGTCATGTTCCTGGTGCCAGGCAGCAGACAGTGAATCATAGAATCCCTACAGGACTCCCCTTGTGTCACTTTTGAATCTTATGTAGGCCTCAGCTTTTATTGGAAGCCTTACTCAGGGCCTGAACCACCTCTATAAACATGGCATCATCCAAGAACACTGGCTTGGAAGTGGAATCTTAATTTTCACTATTTTAAACCACTCAGCTAGCTCTTTCCAGTTTGTTGGTGGAGAAGGGGTCAAAGCCACAATGTCTTGTTTTATTCTAATATGATTTATTGCGGCTCGATAAGACTATCAATTTTTTAGTTTGTCTGGAGCCAGAAAATGAATTTATTTACTAGAACTGGTCAGGGCTGCAGTTATATGTAAATTGAGGCTGTGTTTCTTCTCATGGGGTTACAGAAAAATTCTTTTTTCTTTATTTTGTGTCCCAAATTTATTCCTAATCTCTTTGCAAGAACTGAATCTCCTTTGGGTACTATTTAATGGTTGCCAGAGATCCGTGTGACCATTTCTTTTCTGATCCCATTTAGTGAGAGTTAGCAGTGCAACATCACAGGTAGGCCCATCTCTGTTCTCACTTGACAGCCACACCTTTTGAGTGGGACTCGAGGTAAGGAAGCAGGACCTGTATCTGATTTTCCCTTCTTTAGCCAAGGGGTGCTGAGGCAATTGTGGCTAAAATCAGCAATATCAGTATCAGCTGGGAATCTAACCTTAGATCCTTCTCATCCATGTGGTATATTACTGTAGCAGGGGGGTGCATTTACACACTAGGCAGCAGTTGAAGCTTTTTTGAACAATGTTGCATATTGTGGATGAGAATGTTAAATCTATGATATCTTGCTGTTGTTTGTGCCAAAACTAATTAAACACAGCTGTATTTATGGGTTTGCTGGGGCCATAAGCTGGTAGCTGTTAATACAACATGTGCACTAACAATAGGCTGGAAGCAACCCATGGTTAGTGGAGTGTTTTGAGAACATATGCTTAAAACACCTAGAATCATAGAATCAACAGAACCACCCAGGCTCTACCCCATATCCCTACATATTTACCCGCCAATCCCTCCAATCTATGCATCTCAGGACACTAAGGGGCAGTTTTAACATGGCCAATCAACCTAACCCGCACATCTTTGGACTGTGGGAGGAAACCGGAGCACCCGGAGGAAACCCACGCAGACACGACACCTGTACTGATGCATTGTGCCAGTTCTGAATGTTGTCCCACCTGTCATGGGTTGCATTGGTGAATGATTGCAAACAGTCATTTTGCCATTTTCTAATTCAGAGGCAGCTGAGGTGAATTTTCTATCAATAGAGCATTATCCTTGAATATCTGGATGCAAACATTCTTTGCTTTGCATGTGGGGAAAGTCTTCCTCACCGAAACAGAGCTGTTTCTTAATATGCATAGCAGCACTGCCACAACCCAGCACATGCATTTTGCACTGACATTGTGCTGATTTTGTGAGCTAATTAATTAATTGCACCCGACTGCACATTGTATCAGGCTAGCACCTCGGGGCTTTGGACGTGCACATTTCCTTCTTTGTGTGCTTCATATTTGACTTCATATATTGACTTTGCAATATTGCAGTCTTAATTCTGTATCTGCTATTTGTGTTTGTTTTTATTTTAAGCTGTATCATCAGCGACAAGAGATTTATAAAAAGGTTCAAATTTTCTGTCAAATGGCATTTTCATATTTGGAATAGTGGTATATAAATGCAACAGTAGAGAATATATAGAAAGAGAATTATTTCCGTGAGGAAAATTCTTTGACTTGGGAACACCAAACTCATAGCTGAGTGGTGTAAACTGAGTGGTGTAAGCCTCTTTTCAAACTCTCCTCCCAGAACAACATATTCATCAACATGATCAATTTATACCATTACAGTAGTTGTTTAAACACAAAACTTCCCCAGGAACAATTTGCTGTTGATTTCCAATATGTTCCAAATTCCAATTCTCTTCCCACATCTAGTGCACTAAGGCAGACTTTCATCAGTTTCCACAGCTAGTAATTCCTGGCACAGGTTGCTGTCTGCCACCAGAGGCTTATAGTTTGAGGGGGCACCACTCCACATCAAGCATGGCTGACCAGGAGTCTCTCCAGTTCCATTGGCATTTTGGAAGGAATTACAGGTTGACATTCAATCTGTTTGACAACATTATGGACACACCTTCCTTGGCCACCAAGTCTTGGGTAGGACTTAAAGAACAAAGAAGAAAGAAAAGTACAACACAGGAACAAGCCCTTTGTCCCTCCAAGCCTGTGCCGATCATGATGCCCGAACTAAAAAAAAACAGTCTGCCCTTACTCACTCTGTATCCCTCTTATTTCCTCCCTATTCATGTACTCATCCAGATGCCTCTTAAATGACTCGAACCCAGAGTTTCTGGTTCAGAGGCAGGGACGCTACCCACTGCACCACAAGACCATTTCCAGTAGTATGCATTCATTAATAAATACAGGGTTTGCATTTATAGAACATCTCATCACATCCTTGGGCTGTTCTAAAATGCTTCACATATGATGTAAGTTTTTTTTGGAAATGCAGTCAGAGGTGTTACACATGCAAACTCAAGATGTCTCCCACTTGGTGCCTGAAATAATAGTCCATCCAAATAGCAGAGACTAGAGATTAGGGGTGGTATTTAATGTAAAGTTTATTTATTAGTCACAAGTAGGCTTACATTCACACTGCAATGAAGTTACTGTGAAAATCCCCTAGTCACCACACTCCGGCACCTGTTCAGGTACACTGAGGGAGAATTTATCATGCCCAGTCCACCTCACCTGCACATTTTTGGACTGTGGGAGGAAACCGGAGCACCCAGAAGAAACCCATGCAGACGGGGAGAATGTACAAACTCCACACAGACAGTGACCCAAGCAGGGAATCGAACCCGGGCCCCTGCCACTGTGAGGCAGCAGTGCTAACCATTGTGCCACTGTGCCGCCCAGTAATGGAGGTGACAGGGTCTCACCCATTGGCTGGAGAGCCAATGTGAGTCTCGTGCCTCCTATTTTCAGGAATACCTCTTAAATTAAGTGCCAAATCTGGGCAGTGGTGGGTCTTCTCTGGGATCAAAGATTCTATGGGCATAAGTCTTACCTGCCGAGAGCTGCTGGCCAATCAAATCTTCATTGCTTATTAGCGCCACCAGAGAAATGGTGGCTGCTGACAGTACTGCATCCACCAAAGCTTATGATTGCCAATGGACATAGGTGAGTGATGTTGGGAGGAGTATTGCGGGGTGGAGGTCATGGGGGAAGGAGGGTTGGCAGCAAAGACAGTGGGTGGCTCTGACTGGCACCCACCTTCCTGATGCCAGGTCTCTCGAATAGGCACTGAGTGTCTTTGAATGAGGGACCTGTCCACCCCTAACGCCAGAGCCCTCCAGCAACCCCCAACAGGAATTACGTCATGGACTTCCCACATGGCAACCTCATACATGCTGCTTGGTGAATGCCAGTGGTGGACATTAATTGACCACTTACAGACCTAATTGACAATGGGACAGGAAGGCCACCCATAGGCTTTCCCCTCATTGATGTAATCGGGGCAATGGCAGGAAAGTGATGGGGTCCCCACTCACCTCTCTCCCACCTGATTAAATGCAGCCTTACATTTTCAGTCATGCTGGTTGACTTGCTGGACCTGGTTTGCATTTTCTCCTTACGGGTTGAAGTGGTTCAGTTTTCTGTGTGGGGGTATTACTGGTTGTTTTCTCCCTGCAGCTAGAGGAGTTAATGGGATTGAGCCGGCAGTTCCCTGCCAGAAACCTACAATCTCAGTAGGATTGTGTCGGTTCTTCTCTTTAAAATCAGATCAGTGTGTATGATCGGGCTCACTGGTTTCTCTGTGGATTCAATTGACTATTAACATTGACCTAAACCAAAAGGAAGAACTAAGTCCCAGTTTTAATTTATTTTTAAAGTAACATTGTTTCAGATCTGCAAATTATTACAGTTCTATGCTCTTGCATTGACATGTTGGGAACTGTTCTAATTGTGTCAACATTATCTGTGCTGGATTGTTAACCTTTATAACATTTCTGTACTGTTAGCCCAGCATGTAAGCTTCTGCAGCGCAGGCAACATCCTTTGCTTAAAAACATTGTAAAACAGCAGCCTGAACCAGGTTGTTTTCTATCGCAGTTTCATTTGTTCTGATGCAAAACTGAAAGTATTGGTTAATTATGAATACCATCCTCTCTCCCAATATGACAATCTTAAAACATTTATGCCCTTGGCAGAGATAGTTTCTTCCAATACCTGAAGGTCTAAGATTTTGTTCAAATACAAGATGTGGCTGAATGTTAAAGGGTATGCCCTTAACTCCGGGTTGTAATGTTGACAGCTATTGGAGCCCTTGAAAAATGGGGCAGCCCATCGGTTGACGAGCGTCTTCTGAGATCAATGGTTCAGTGGTCAGAGACTCCAAGGTTAATTTTAACCTAGCTCTTCACATTGAAAACCCTGTACTATTGTACGGCATTAACTTCACTGGGTGGGGTGCAAGTCAGCATTGCCCATGATCCTGCCAGATCCCCGAAGGGCCAGATTACGTTCAGATTACTGTCCTCTCCATCTCAGGTGCTTAAGAAAAAATGTCAAATTATCTATAATTTTCTAAGGCTTGTTCTACTTTAGAGCCTAAACCAGCTTAGCTTCTAAAGGTTAGGTCAGTGTAATTGACCCCACCAATGTATCCCACCCAACCCCATAAATCTCCTGAGTAAGAGTCCTGATCTACAAAGCTTATAAATAAATGCTGGTTATCAGAAATCCAGGTTACTCCTGACTTAGATCCCAACAGAAGACTCCACAAATACTTTTTGAGGATGACTGTTCACCTCTGCTAACTCTGTTTAGTGACTATTATTTATCTGCCTGATCTCAATGGGGCCTGAGGAGCAGAATGCCTCCAGTAGAGAGTTTCTAGTTGTGGCTCGACCTGCTCTTTGTCTTGTAAGGGGCAGATAGATGTTGCACTTATTATAAGGCAACCAAGAAATCCTGGGAACAGGGGACATCTGGCCCAACAATGTATCCTCCATCTTCCAAGGAGTTCCTCTGATCTTTTATCAGAGTTAAGATAACAGACTGGGGAAAGTCTCAAGGCCAATATGTCTCTATAATACGGACAGGGTGGGGAGGGGTCTTTAAGTTTACTGAATTAAAATGAGTCTAAGTCAAGGATCCCATGCACTGTGGACATGCTCTCTTCCACCTTCTGTAAGGAAATAGATACAAAAACCTGATAGAGACGTACCAAACGACTCAAAAACAGTGCCTTCCCTGCTGCCATCAGACTTTTGAATGGACCTACCTTATATTAAGTTGACCTTTCTCTACACCCTAGCTAAGGCTAACACTACATTCTGCACCCTGTCCTTTCCTTCTCCCTTATGTACTCTATGAACGGTATGCTTTGTCTGTATAGCGTGCAAGAAACAATACTTTTCATTGTATACCAATACATGTACAAACATAGTCCAAAGATGTGCAGGTTAGTTGCATTGGTCATGCTAAATTGTTCCTTAGTGTCCCGGGATGCATAGGTTAGAGGGATTAGCAGGGTAAATATGTGGGTTTGCAGGGATAGGGCCTGGGTGGGATTGTGGTCGGTGCAGACTCGATGGGCTGAATGGCCTCCTTCTGCACTGTAGGGATTCAATGTGACAATAATAACTCAAATCAAATATCTTTCATCTGTGTGTCTTTTACAACTGGGTCTTGTTAGTTGTCCCAGTGGCTTCAACCTGGTGCAGTGATACTGAGCCATACGAACAGTCATACAGACTCGAACCGTGAACTTTGTTTCTCTCTCGACAGATGCTGCCAGATATGGCTGAGTCTTCTCACCATTTTCTGTTATTATTTCAGATTTCCAGAATCTGCAGTATTTTGCTTTTTTAAAGGAAGATTCCAGGTTTAATTCCAAGTCTGTGTTGAGTTTAGCTGAACCTACCTGGGATGGTAACATAAGGGATATTATAATTGAGCTCTGTGCTCTGAATTGGAAAAGGTGGGGGGTGAATATCAGCCAATATTGCTATCCCAGGTCATGTTTATCTAGGATGCCATTCATGGTTAAATAGCCTATCAATATAACTATTGAGGACCACACCTTAAGAATTAACCCCAAGGGTGGCACTGTTAACTAAGGTTAACACTGCTGCCTCACAGCACCAGGGACCCAGGTTCAATTCCGGCTTTGGTTAACTATTTGTGTGGCGTTTGCATGTTCTCCCCATGTCTGTGTGGGTTTCCTCAAGGTGGCGTGGTTTCCTCCCACAGTCCAAAGATGTACAAATTAGGTGGATTGGCCATACCAAAGAACTCCTTAGTGTCCAAAGATATGTGAGTTAGAGGGATTAGCCAAGGTAAATGTGCGGGGTTATGGGGATAGGGCTGGGGGTGGTTGGGCCTGGGTAAGATGCTCTTTCAGAGAGTTGGTGCAGACTTGCTGGGATTCTATGATTCTATGAACAGGGCTGAAAGTTATTCAATCATATTATCATTATTGAATACCCCACTATCAACATCATGTGGGTTATCATTGACCAGAAACTGAACTGGACTAGCCATATAAATATTGTGGCTATAGGGGCACAATAGAGGGTAGGAATCCTGTAGCAAGTAACTCACTTACTGACTCCCCAAAGTCTGCCCACCATCTACAAGGCTAAAGTCAGGAGTATGATGGAATACTCTCCACTTGCCTGAGTGCAGCTCCAATAACACTCAAGCAGCTTACCACCATCCAGGATAAAGCAGCTCATGTGATTGGCACCCCATCCACTAACATTCATTCTCTCCACCACCGAGACACAGCAGTATTTACAATCTACAAGGAATTCACCAAGGTTCCTTAGACAGCACCTTCCAAACCATGACCACGACCATCTAGAAGGACAAGGGCAGAAGAAAGATGGGAACACCACCACCTATAATTTTCCCTCAAAGTAATTCATTATCCTGACTTGGAACCATATCACCGTTCTTTTACGAGATCAAAGTCTTGGAAATCCCTCCCTAACAGCGCTGCAGGAGTACCTACACTACATAGATGGCAGCAACATAAGGAGGTAGCTCACCATTGCCTTCTCAAGGGCAATTAGGAATGGGTAATAAATGCTGGCCTAGTCAGTGATGCCCACACTCCATGAATGAATAAAAAATAAGTGATTATACTGCATGGCAGCATTCAAGAGAGGAAGAAGGAAAATACAAGAGATAAAGGACATTTTTAACAGATTGCGACAGTGACACTTTTTTAGATTCTTTAAAGAGAGCTTCAGGAAAATGAGACAGTAAACCAGAGAACACCAGATGAAATCTAATTTTAATATTTTATTATCTTCAAAAGGAAATCATAATACAATGTTCTATAATGTAGATTGATGACTACCATAAAGGATTTATTTGATTATGAATTTAAAAAGAAACTAATTGGATGAGATCCAATCTTACTACGTTGATAGAAAATAATGATCTTTTTCAATGTTCTCTGGATACAGTATAGTCTCTCAGTTGTAAGCCTATTTGAAGATGATGTTATCAACGTACATGGTTTTGTTGTCTGAAATCAAATTTTGATATCTTGTTAAGGGCTTAAAATAAAAGACATTCATTTGCTAATCAAAAAAAAGTTCTCTGGATAACAGAGAGAGAGCAGAAATGAATAAAGCAACATAATTTGCAAGGTGTTGGTCAAGGCTGTAAAATGAATAGTCTTTATCATG
The DNA here is from genome assembly GCF_964213995.1 of Mustelus asterias. Classification (NCBI taxonomy): domain Eukaryota; kingdom Metazoa; phylum Chordata; class Chondrichthyes; order Carcharhiniformes; family Triakidae; genus Mustelus; species Mustelus asterias. The sequence goes on along the minus strand of NC_135802.1, from coordinate 80,312,037 downwards.
TCTAAATGGGGCTTATTATCCACTGCAATTTGGCTGCTTTACTCATCAACTTCCTGTGTATTAGACTTAGGAACCCACCTTTTTATCTTGCAGAGTTTCCACTTGAAAATTGAGGACGGCCTTTGACTGGCCTCTAATTTCATGGCTTATTCCTTGCCTTTGATTTAGCTTCTGTAACAGTGCAACCCCTGAGAGGCGAGGTCCGGTGATAGCGTGACCAGCACTGGCTTACAGACACACTTCCTACTCAATGCTGCACTTGTTCCAAGATGAGATGGACAAGTTCAGACTTTCGTTTTTTTGTTTATACAAATAGCAGCTTTTATGTGTCCAGGCTTAGCTCAGGCTGCCAGCTGGAATGTGCAGCTGTTGACAGGGTAGTGGGGTCCATGTGGAAGAGAGGTTAATTGCAGTAGATAGTTACATCACTATCTAACAAAAAACTTCTACCTTTTTATTATTCAGACTCTTCCCCTAAATCTAGATGAATATTTTTGCATTCATCAATTAAACATGTAAATTTAATTTCCTTTAATAAAAACAAAATGGTTTCATTTTGTGATTTATTTTATCAAGGCGACTTCCAAGTATTGTAGGCTCAAACTTGTATTTGGAAGTATTCCAAAAGCCCCTTTTGGCATAAACTATATTATGGAAATACTGTTTAGCAAAATCTCCCTGTTACCTAGGGAGTCAGAGAAAATGTGTGTTACGTTACAGCTTTAGTATTGTCAATGAGCAACATGCATTGTCAGAAAATAATTTACGAGAATTGAGGTAGAAGCATGTATTCTTATTTCAAAGTACACGGTCTTCAATAAAATGCATCTGACAAACCTTTTTTCCTTTACTTGTAAACACACAAAGCTCTGGCACAATAAATGAATGATCTGAAACGCAATTTACCTGCTTGCCAATGATATAATGAAAATGAGAAGCAACATTTTTCTTTTTCAAACAATGCACTGAACCTTTTTCATGAAGTGTCTGCTTAAAGGGCGATGGATTGACTGTTTATATAATTCATCAATTATGTTTTTTTGTGCTTCAACATATGTCTTGTTCAAAAGATTTCTGTAATTCAATCTTCACTGCTTTTTGCCAAAGACAATAAATGAGGGCATTAAGTCATTAGCTTTTTTATTCAGTCTCAGAGTGTGAGCATCACTGGCATGGCAGTGTCCCTAGTTGCCCTGAGAAGATGGTGGGTTTAGACATGCTGAATGGCTTGTCATGTCATTTTAGAGGGTAGCTATGAGTCATCTGTGTTGGTATGGGATTGGAATCACATATAGGCTCAACTGACTAAGGCAAGCAGAACAATCAAGACAAGTTTTTACAACAATCAATAGCTCTTACTGACACCAGAATGTTATATTCATCTGAAGTTCAGTGCTGCATTTGGAGGGATCATTTTACACTGACAAAACTACACCTTCATATTTGAAAAGCTGATAGACCGTCTTAGAGGCTGATTGTCATTTATGGTTCTCATTAGGTGTGTCCTGGGGGGTTAGCATGTGGAATGGTCACATCTCCATACCCCCAATGACACAAGCAAGAGACCTGATTTTGAATGGAATTGGTTTGCTGCCAGGCCTCAGGGACGAGATTTTTACCTATTGGAAGTGGGAGGGTGGCATGGGAAATCTGGTAGCTTGTGCCGGAACTCATTCACTTAAAAGGGTGAAGCATGGTGGCACTGATCGATTTTTGTGGGGCCAAGTGTTGTAGTTTGTTGAATTGCACAAAATAGTTTTGCAGCAGTGTCCAGTTGGCCCTGTTAAACACTGATGATTAGGTTGCTTTATATCATAGAAATCATAGAAACCTTACAGTACAGAAAGAGGCCATTTGGCCCATCGAGTCTGCACCGACCACAATCCCACCCAGGCCCTACCCCCATATCCACCCACAAATCCCTCTAACCTACACATCTCAGGACACTAAGGGCAATTTTTTTTTTAGCATGGCCAATCAACCTAACCCGCACATCTTTGGACTGTGGGAGGAAACCGGAGCACCCGGAGGAAACCCACACAGACATGAGGAGAATGTGCAAACTCCACACAGACAGTGACCCAAGCCGGGAATTGAACCCAGGTCCCTGCAGCTGTGAAGCAGCAGTACTAACCACTGTGCTACCGTGCCGCCCTAACAAGTGCCGCCCTACCGTGCTGCTTAACAAGTGGAGCATTTGAGGCATGCATTCTGTCTATTGGCTCTCAGAAATTGCAGTATGGTCCACGGTGGCACATATTTCTACACAGTGCTCCAGAAGGGGTCAGTCAGTACTGCGTCTGGTTAATCTTTCTGGTTTTATCTTCAGATAACTGGCAAAATGTAAAGAAGGGCAATTTTTCTTACCCTAGGCCCCAAATGCAAAGGTAGAGGAGAGAGGGCATGGGGCTGGGCCTGTAGTTGTAATAAGTGTAAACCTACTGGTGAGACTGGCAAATGCTTTCCTTGTCTCTCATCTCACTTTCCATCTCATCAATGATTCTATTCTATCTGACCACTGGGTTCTGCAGTACCGGAGTGTCAGAATAAATTGGACGTTGGGCCTTACCATGGAACCCCCAGACACTGGAAGGACTGCAAGTGTTCCGGTGCGGCCCCAACATAGAAGGGACAAGGATCACCTGCTGAGGTGCCTTCCCCTTTTCTCCAGCTCCCCCATCTGCACACCCTATCTCTACCTTGTACACTTCAGGACAATATCTCAGCTTTTGCTGTCCATCTCAGGAAGCATGCAAGAATTTTCTCCACCATTTAAGAGGTTTCAACCATGCACAGTGATCCTCCGGATCATGATATCCTCAGCTCCAATATCTGGGAAATCTTTGACTAGTGTGAAAAAATCTCTGGAACACCTGCAGACAGCCAGCTATCTTTCAGTGCCCTTTCCTCCTACAATGTGTAGAAAATTAGGGTCGGGAAACCCACTACATTACTGACTCACTAAGATATAAATTGAACAATTCTGTCATTATGATTAGACAGTGATTACAAAATCCCTTACATTTGCTATGTCAAGGTGTGCAAAAAAGTTGTTTCAATCAAGCTTGACAGCCAGTTAATAAAGTATTTGATCCTGGTAATTTGAGGATTCAAAGCAGTTAGCCAGTAGTGTTGTTTAGGAAGCAAGCTCGAAGGACTTGCAAATTGTGAAGATAAGAATAAAATATTAAATATGAGGCTGCATACATTTTATTTTGCTTTCTATGTAGCTGAAAAGTATGCAGTTTACTTTTTAACTTAATTAATTTTAACTGGGTATAACTATATTGTAGTGGATCAGGTAATGTATTTCCCACTTGATTTGAGAATTTATAGAATTCCCAAGTTGACTTTTTCTAGTGTCCTTAGGCTACGTCTGGCTGATAGGCAATAATGTGGAGATGCCGGCGTTGGACTGGAGTAAGCACAGTAAGAAGTCTCACAACACCAAGTTTGGTGTTGTGAGTACTCACCTGAAGAAGGAGCGAGACTCCGAAAGCTTGTGCTACCAAATAAACCTGTTGGACTTTAACCTGGTGTTGTGAGACCTCTTACTGTGATATGCAATAAACATCTCATTGCTTCAACTCACACAAATAAACAGATTGGTTTGCCACTGTTTTCTTTTTAAAAAAGGAAGAACTTGCATTTATATAACGCTTTTCACAAGCTCAGACTGTTTCAAAACTATTTCCAGCCAATTGCGTGCTGTTGAAGGAAGGTCACTGTTGTAATGCAGGAAATGTAGCAGCCGATTTGAGAACAGCATTCTCCCACAAACAGTAATGTGATAATGACCAGATAATCTTTTTTCCAATATGTTGATTGAAGGATAAATACTGGCCAGGACATCGAGGATAACTTCCCTACTCTTTCTTTTTGAAATAATAGGGGCTCTTTTACATCCATCTGTCAGAGCAAACAGAATGTCTTGTTAACAATCCGTCTTGTGTCATCTTCGATTTTCATGCTCAAGGCTCTGGCTGAGAGGCAAGAGTGCTACTTGCTGAGCTAAAGCAAGCACCCACAAACCATAATGAGACAAATGATCAAGTCATCTATTTTAGGTGTTTGTTGAGGAATGAAATTGGCCAGAACGCCAGGGGTGGACATCTCTACTGTTCTGTCGTAGTGCCCTGGACGTTTTTACATTTACCTGAAAGTGTGGATGAGAAAAGACACCTACTGAACCACAGCTGACACCATTATCTATATTTTGGCCTAGATTTTATAGTTATAATTGTAGCTAAACAGTTACCACCCGCCTCCATTACTTCTCTGAAAATGATAACCACCTCAGGAATCTGCACGTGCACAGTTCAACATGGAAACCCAGAAGTCCCTGTCGGTCATTCTACACCCCTTCAGAAGATACACTGTTGATGTTCCCCAGAGTGGAATCAATTTGAAATAATTGAACAGATGCAAACTTCCACCCTTATGCTCTTGGTTTTGCTGTAAAAACGCTTGAAAAGTTACACCCTTTTGAATAAGGCACTACTAAATTTTTAACAGCATACTAAGTTTATAACCACTTCAAACAATCTCAAACAATGATGAGACTGAGTACAGAAATGAGGTAGAGAATCTGGGGCAGCGACAATAATCTGTCTCTCAATGTCAACAAAATGAAGGAGATTGTCATCGACTTCAGGAAGCATAAAGGAGAACATGCCATTGTCTACATCAACGGGAACGAAGTAGAAAGGGTTGAGAGCTTCAAGTTTTCTGGTGTCAAGATCACCAACAACCTGTCCTGGTCCCCCCATGCCGACACTATAGTTAAGAAAGCCCACCAATGCCTCTACTTTCTCAGAAGAGTAAGGAAATTTGGCATGTCAGCTATGACTCTCACCAACTTTTACAGATGCACCATAGAAAGCGTTCTTTCAGGTTGTATAACAGCTTGGTATGGCTCCTGCTCTGCCCAAGACTGCGAGAAACTACAAAAGGTTGTGAATGTAGCCCAATCCATCACGCAAACCAACCTCCCATCCATTGACTCTGTCTACACTTCCCGCTGCCTCAGCAAAGCAGCCAACATAATTAAGGAACCCACGCACCCCGGACGTTCTCCCTTCCACCTTCTTCTGTCGGGAAAAGATACAAAAGTCTGAGGTCACGTACCAACCGATTCAAGAACAGCTTCTTCCCTGCTGTCGTCAGACTTTTGAATGGACCTACCTTGCATTAAGTTAATCTTTCTCTACACCCTAACTATGACTGTACCAGTACGTTCTGCATTCTCTCATTTCCTTCTCTATGAACGGTATGCTTTGTCTGTATAATGTGCAAGAAACAATACTTTTCACTGTATGCTAATACATGTGACAATAACAAATCAAATCAAATTCACTAGTCCTGAAAAAATAATTTTACATTTGAATGTAAAATATCTTCATTATGACAAGAAATTACATATTTTAAAAATAATTTAAAAAAAATTAAATCTTCAACAGCCTGAAACTTTTCATTTTGCATTCATCAGAACAGATGCAGGAAAACCAAATTTCAAAGGGGACAACTGGATGAGAAAAGGTGCTGATTGGTTGGCAAATGAACTCTGGTCAAGGCATTGCTATAAAGAATGCACTAGGGAACAATTATTCCCCCAAGCTTTTGTTCAACAACAGCATGCCAGTTTTCATTGGCAAGTGAAGTGAAAATTAGCTGTTGATTTTGTCGTTTAATTTTTGTTTATCCAGTAATTCTTTGAGAAGCATCTTTAGCTTTTAGAACTTGTTGACAATTTAACAAATTAATTATTTTAAGTTTGTTAACAAAAGAGCCTTTTTTTACATTGGCAATTCTTGGCAACTAGTTGTTAATCTAGTCAATGGGCTTTTTTCCCTAGTAGATGCTGGTTGTTAAGTTTTCTGTACTTGTGTAAATACTGGATGTTAAGAAGTTATGACTTTAAAATGTGCTTGCTTAGCGCTGTTTCAAAATAGTGATACTTTGATTCCCTGGGGCAGATAGCACCCTTGGCCACTCCTCCATGGCCTGCTTGATGTTCCCTATTGATATCATTAAGGAAATCCACACAGGGTAATGGCCGATGGTGCTGCCTGTCCTTGGGGAATCAACAGGAACATTGCATCATTTTGAGGGGCACTTGATGAAAAATTAAAAGTCCTATAAATTTTCTATAATTCAGTTCCAAAAATCTGACAAATCTTTTGACAATATGGAACTAATTAAGAAACTGTGGACTGCACATGAATTGCATTTAATCTTATAGTGCAGGTATATGGCACCACATATTGCGCTATTGGAGCAGAATATTCAAAAATGAGGGATTTTGGTATAGTATAATGCTACCCAAAATTTGAGACATTGTACTCATGGAGTTGAGACCAAAGGCGTGATCTTACCTGCCATTCACACCACGCACCCGCTGCAGCGAGGTCGGAGAATTTGGTAGCCAGCCAAATCTCCGTTCACTGCAGCAGGATGGGAAAATCCCACTGGTGTGAACGGGGATAAGATTCCGGCTCAAATGTCTGTTGTCAGAAATTGCTAGAATCTATAATTAAGGACATGGTGACTGGAAACCTTGAAAATTTTCAGCTGATCAGAGAGAACCAGCATGGATTTGTAAAGGATAGGTCGTGCCTGATAAATCTGATTGAATTGTTTGAAAAGATCATTTAAAAACTGGATAGGGGAATGTCATGATGTGGAGATGCCGGCCATTCACGGGCATTCGGCCTCTGATATTCGGGTAAGCGTTCTCCAAGGCGGCCTTCGCGACACACGACAGCGCAGAGTCGCGGAGCAGAAACTGATAGCCAGGTTCCGCACACACAAGGACGGCCTCAACCGGGATATTGGGTTTATGTCACACTATTTCACATAAATATTTCTGCTTTTTTCCTCCTGAGTCTTTATCATGCGATCCTAGAATCAGAATTTATGTCACACTATTTGTAACTCCCACAGTTGCGTGGACCTGCAGAGTTTCACTGGCTGTCTTGTCTGGAGACAATACACATCTTTTTAGCCTGTCTTGATGCTCTCTCCACTCCCATTGTTTTGTTTCTTAAAGACTGGATTAGTTGTAAGTATTCGCATTCCAACCATTATTCATGTAAATTGAGTCTGTGTCTTATAAGTTCTGTTTGTGAACAGAATTCCCACTCACCTGAAGAAGGGGCTCAGAGCCTCGAAAGCTTGTGTGGCTTTTGCTACCAAATAAACCTGTTGGACTTTAACCTGGTGTTGTTAAACTTCTTACTAGGGGAATGTCTACAGATGTTATTTATATGGACTTCGAGAAGGCATTTTACAAAGTCCCTCAGAAGAGACTATTAGCTAAAGTTCATGGAATAATTGAAGGCAGATTATTGGTCTGATTAGGAAATAGCAGAGCAGAACAAAACAGTAGGGATAATAGGCAAGTGGCTGGCTGGGACTGGGCGTGTCCCACAAAGAGCTTTGTTGGGGCCTCCAGTACTTATATAATGGATAATGGAATAGAAAGAACCATATCCAAATTGCCGATGACACAAAGTTCGGTGGTGGAAGCATAAAATTACAAAGTGAATGAGCAAAACTGTGCCAAATGGATTTCAATGTAGGAAAATGTGGAGTCATCCACTGGGCCTAAATGAATAGAACAGAGTGATTTCTAAATGGTGACAAAGAGATTTGGGGGTCCAGGTGCATAGATCATTAAAATGCCATGAAAACATAGATGAAATAATCAAAAAGATTAATTGAATCCTGGGGTGGAATTCTCCTGTGGGTCTTGTGGTGGAGTTGGGGATGGGGAGTGTTTCCCACTATGGAGACCAAAAGGAAACCACACCATATCTTCCAGCCCCAACATCATTAATTATGCATCTGGGGGTTTAGCGCCACATTCTGTGCAGGGCAGGATTGATTGCGTGCACTCCGCCATCATATTTGGGTGCCATATTTAAAAGGTGCCCAGCATCACTAACCCACCATTGATGAAAGAAGTTGGACTTCCTGCAAAAGAAGATAGATCTTCAGGAACATGCTGAGGTTGGAAGGGAGACCTTCTAGACAGCACTGTAGCTGGAAGATCTACCTGTAGATGCACCACATCCCCCCTCCCCCAATGCTGTGGGGACCAGGGTCACTGACAGCCTATATCCAAAGCTCTGGAGGTAACCCGAGGCATTCTTTCAGGCAAGTCCCAACTTCTATACATCAGGTTGTTTCAGATGTGTTCTGAACCAATGTGTTTTCCCATTGGCATTGTGGAGAATCAGGCATGCGGATAAGACTGTGGTCAGGCCTTCATCTGCATCCTATTAGCAGGATCAAATCAGTTTCATGCTGGCCACCAGTGGGTTTCGTGAACTGCCATGTCAAGCACCAGCAGAAGATCCCATGGGAAATTCTTGCTGGGGTAAAATTGATTTTTGGGCCTCCTGCCAAATCGCCCCTGCCACTCAACCCGCCACAGGGGCATAGAAGAATTCTGACCCTGGTCTTTATACCTAAGGGAAAAATATATAAGGGGATAGAAGTTGTGCTTTACCTAATCAAAACCCTGTTAGACCACACCTGGAATACCTTGGGAAGGATGTATTGACCTTGGATGGGGTACCATGAAGATTGACCAGAATGATACCTGGACTCTAAGGGTTAAACTACAAGGAGAGGTTAAACAAACTTTGGTTCTATTTCCTAAATTTAGAAGTTTAAGGGGTAATTTGATCGGAGCTTTTGAAAATATTGGGGCTGATGGACTAGTTTGGGAGAAACTATTTCTGCTACTTGGAGAATCTAGGACTAGGAGACATGGTCAAAGAAATTAGAGCCAGATCTTTTAGGAGGGAATTTAGGAAGTACTTCTTCCTGCAAAGGGTAGTCAAAGTTTGCAACTCTCTTCCACAAATGGCAATTGATACTAAATCAATTAATTTTAAAATTGGGATTTGTTTTTTTGTTAGCCAAAAATATTAAGGGATATGGAACAAAAGGACATTTTGGTAGCAGATTAGCCATGATCTCAAATGAATGGTGGAACAGGCTTGAGGGTAAAATGGCCTAGGTCATTTCGTATGACTGTAGGTGAAGCAGAGTGAGAGGATAAGGGATGTTTGGGACAGAGCGCAAAATGCAATTTAATTTCTAATTTAAAGTAATTCCGTCCTTATTTTTACATGAAACCTTGACTTTATATTTTAATTTATAGTTAACAAAGTTGGTTAGGGCACAGGGTTCTCTGCAGTTCAGGCTGAGAAACTGGGAGGCAGTATAGTGCCATTATTAGAGGTAGAGGATAATTACAAGTTTACTTTAGCAGGCAGTTTCTGTTATAAATGTAAAATTTGGAACTTTTCATCAAAAAAGCCGACAGCAAATGCGTGGACACAAAGGCCCTGAAACCTTATGGGTTTCTCCCAATCTCCATCTGCCAGTCTGGCAGAGGACTGGCACAACACCATTTCCAACAATTTATGGAGTTTATTGGGGGCTCCACTGGCCTCCCGCAGGATTTACAAAGGGAGAACCTGAAGAGAATTTCAGGGCCAAGATTTAGAACATAATGGATGTTTTAATATATTATGCTTCTCAATTGTCCTCTGGTGTGTAGAGAAAAGCAGAACTCTGTGCAGCTATACCTATACATATGTATAACTCTGCCATTGAAATGCAAGGTTATAAAATGCTGAGGGAAAAGTTTGCTCCATTTATCAACACCAATTTAAAAGGCACAGCAGGCTGCTCGGTTCTTATTGAATTTTGCATGTAAAACATTAGCTGCATCCTGACTGCCTTGCTATGCTGCAGCTCTAGCAGGTGCTAAACTGTTGCTGTCAAACACTTGTTTTCAGCGCTTTATTGGTCAATATCATGCATAAAGTAGCATCCCACAAGGAATAAAGAAGTGGTACAACTGGAGCATAATTTACAATGAAATCAAAATTATGGCTTGTGTGTAAATAATGTATAGTGCAAAATTCTGAAGAATCATAGAGGGAATGAATAGAAAATAAGCACGGTTAATGAAGAGCTTTGAAAGCCATCAATTGCATTTGGAATTGACCTTGGTGTTTGTCCTAGATTAAACAGTATGATATGCAGAGGACTGTTGAAAATGCTGGGCAGTAAGCTGTGTTTTGGTACTTTAATGTGAGTTATTTTCTGAGTAGGCAAAATTGCTTGGCCCACCACAAGTCAGTCTTATTTTTTGTTTCTCTGAATTTTTATGGTTACAGTACAAAGAAATAGTCTAGTGTTTCACAATTGAGCAATAAGTTCAGATCTGAAACAAACATGAGTAAGCATTGTGTTTGCTTTAGAGACTTTGCTTTGACCTTCATCTTTAAACTCTTCTGCTTTATTAATCATGTGTTTCCTGAATCAAATGGGATATTTTGGAGGAAAGAAAATTGTTCTGGGACTGAAGGAGTGTTATGTGCAGAGCAGACATGACCAGATGACAAATAACCCAGCATGACAGCCAAGGTTCATCCAGCTGGTCTCCGCTGCACAATGTGATTGATGGTGTTGATGTTCTAAATAGGCCTCAGATATGCTCTGCACAAGAATCATAATACAGTCCTTCAGTTTCAACTGTAGAGGCAGAGAAAGTGAGCATATTCCCAGCATCTGGTAGCACTGTGGATGGTGTCACCATTAAGGTTAACGTTATTCTGGCTGTCTGGTTTGTTTCTAAGTCACACAAAAGATATTTTCTCAGTAACAATGAACAGAATTACATGGGGGATGTCTGTTCATATTGTAGGTTAATAATGGTGCCTGCTTACTGATGGAATTCTTTACTGAGACAAATGCTGCACAAATGTTACTTTTTTGGATTAATGTATTTATTCAAAATTATCAAAGTTCTGGGATAAAGGTTGCACTTGGAATTTGGGTAAGTCTAGCTGTGTCATGTCAGTATGTCTTGGTTTATTACATTTTGGCTGGGATTTTGCTGGCATGAGTTAATTCCTGACCTCGGGACCCGGCCCATGCAAGAGGGCAGCAGGACCACAGAGGCAGTCTTTCTGATTGCCTCTCCAAGCCGCTGGTTCAAATCGGAGGGCTGGTGTCTCTGCAGCCTCTGTAATGGCTACAGGGAAAAGGTAGGGTGCCTCCTACTGGGAGTAGGAAAGTTGAAAAGTTTATTTCTATGCTGGGACCAGGTAGGCAGACACCAGCGATTGAAGGTGCAACCCCTCCACTGATGCCATGGAGGTACAGGGGCAGCCGTTTTCCAATGGGGATCCCCTCTCCAGTGCATGGAGCCTCCAGAAACAAACGTATCTCCTCCCTACCTTCCTGACCCCGGAATGCCGCTGAAGGGCGCCTCTATGCAGCTGGCAGTATCACAGCAGGGTGATGGTGGTGGGTGGGGGCTCGCTGTGTCACTGGCAAAAATGAACATCAATTGCCCTTCTTGTTATTTAAATTGGCCACCCACCTTTGGTCAACAAGCTGTTTCCACCACTGGGAAAATGATCCAGTGACAGAACTCTGTCCAGGCGATCTCCCATCACCATTTTCCCATCTCTTTGCCTCCCATCCTGTCTCCAGAGTGTTGGCAAAATCCTGGCCTTCATTTCAGTTCAGTGTCAGTATATGGTGTATTCTAAGCAATGTAGGTGAGGTATATCAGTGGTCATATTCATTTACATGTCAATGTTTCTTCTGTTAATGCTGCAAACTGAAAAGCTCAGAGTTAACTTTATGAATCTGGAAATTATAGTACTATAATAACATTAACTTTGTTGGCATTCACTATTAGAATTTAGTCATCTTGTCACTGTAGTAGGCAGATCATGTTGTTGGCTAAGACAGTACTTGAGCATTCCTAATTCTCTCTCAGTCCCCTGTGTCAATAAAATTAGTATACCAATTTTCTGCCGCTCCTTTACTCTCCTTCCTAACATTTTGATGATTGTCTCTGTAACACTCTTTCCAACTTGGATTTATTGAAAGCTATGTTTCTCATACTACACATATCTGCAGTTCCTCCATTAGTATTTCACGCTTAATGCTATTTTCCTTTTAAATGCATTAAAATAGGTTTCCCATTTGTTTTCCCAGATCCATGATTTTGCAAGAATGGTTGTGGTCAATGAATTCTGACCCAGAGTTCTCCATCTTTTGACAGGATGTTGGCTTTCTTGACCATGCCTTGGGCATTTATCTAGGATGTGGGATGAAATTTTCCCCCAAAAGACTGAAGTATCACAAAAGATTTATCTAAAATATGGGTAACGAAGTTAAATGGGCTGGTTGGTAACATGATCGTCATATTCATATGATGCATGTTGTTATATACAATGCCAAGCTGCAACCAAGGTATTGGGCATTGCCCTTTTCAGTTTCTATTTGCTTCTATTTTTAAACTGAAATGTTAATGAAAAACATTATTTGAAATAATAAATTTGATCTATGCTATTAACTTTGCTTACCCAGAGCAACTGTTGGGACATTCCACTGGCTCGAATGCTCTTGGCAAGGGAAAGGCACCTCCATGCAGCTGCCAGCATCCCCACGGAGCGAGGGTCGGGTGAGGGGGGAGCAGTAGCATGTGGTGTGTTACCAGCAAAAATGAGTGTCAGCTAGAGTGCCAGTTCTTGATTGTTATCCAAGACTCCTATGGAAGACTCCTTAGAAAGTATTCATATGTGTGGATTTTAGATAAGGTTATGCTACGATGCTCTCCAGGGTTGAATAATTGAGGCTAGATTTTCCAAATGAATTTGGAAAGCTAATTTTTCTGTGGGATGGAATGTTTCCCCCAAAAAGACTTTGTCCCACACTCAGTCATTTTTCAGAGTGCGATGGGGTGCGCGCCGGTATGGGGGAGTACGGGGGGAGGGACTGCCTGAACACACCGGTGAGCCTGGCTTTAGAGTGCTTGGGACCCGTTTTGCAAGGGCGCCCCGATTTCACAGTGCACTGAGAGACTCCCTCCCTCCTCCTGCATAGACATCGGGACCCAGTCCCTCCCCCCCTCACCAGCAGCGTGCTCCACCACCACAACCCCGACACAGGTCGCTGGCACAGGGGCACTCCCAGGGGTCTCCCCTCCTGACCCCCGACATACACCCCCATTATGACCCTCTTCATGATCAACCCTTGCACAACCCCCCCTCTCACATTGCCCCTGTCAGTCCCACCCTGCATAACCCCTCCCCAATTGGACACGCCCCCTCTTTCCCCCTTCACCCCCCCACCGGCGCAGTCCCCCATTGTCATGGCATCCACTCAAGTCCCACCTCCTTGGCACTGCCCCATGCCCCTGGCCACCCGAGGGCTTCACTGGCCTCTGAGCCATCTGACGTGACCATCGCATCAGGTCTATGCTAGTGGAGACTAGTAGTGATTCACGCCTTCATGACCTTGTGCTGGAGAGGTGGGAACATTTCAGGAGGGGGTACAATTACATGCTGAACTCGCGAATGAAATTGAAATCCAGTCAATCTCATGCAAATTGACCTTGCGCCAGAGAGGGTACGATCTGGTTTGTACCAGTAGAACGGGACCAGGACAATTGCAAACTGTTTCACGCTAATTTTTAGACCTACACGCTATTTTTCCAGATCAAGGTGATCCTGGGTGAGAAAATTGCCCCCGTGATGTCTGAGGGGCACATATTCTCAGTCCCTACAAACAGCATGGCTGTGTCTTGTACATATCTCTCCTTACTTTTGATGCCAGACAATAGTGCACCTGTACATTGCTTTCATAATAATTTCATTGTATGTTGGAAGATATCCATTTTTAACTCTCCCTGCCCCTCAACATCACATCATCTCCAATACAGAACATTTTGCTTACCTAATGGGTCCTCAGGAACTGGTCAGATTTGCCCAAATTAGGCAAATTAACTTGAGTTCATGTAAAATAGAACACATGACTTTGTGGTTAGGATTTAAGTGTTCAAATACTTGACCCGCGGTCCCGTGGCATGTTTCACGCCACTCCGGCGAGGAGATAAGATCATAATTCGGAAACTCGCTGGCGCAAATCGCACTCTTCCGGATTTTAGGAACATAGGAATATAGGAATTAGGAACGAGAGTAAGCAAATCAGCCCTTTGAGCCTGCTCCGCCGTTCTATAAAACCATGGCTGATCTCCATCTCATCCTAACTCCACTTCCAGGTTTTCCTGCAGACAGAGAGTGTGGGCTCAAACTCGCCCCCATTATCTTTCCGCAGCTTCACCACTGAAATGCATTTCATGGGGTGAGTTCCTGTACTTGCACAGCATCAAAGAACAAAAAGTTGTCTCGCCCAATTCATTCTAAGTACATTTTTTATTATATGATAAATGTTGATTACTGACAAACAACCTCCCAGGCACTGAAAATTAATTATTGTAAGTGTGACATTTCATTCAGGTTTTAATTCTTGTTAGAGATTTTAAAATGGTAAAATGCGAGGTTTTTATTACTTTTCCATTCTGTGTTTTTCTCTCTATTTCCCCAATCTTTATTTCCTCTCTTTATTTCTCTTTCTATACGTGATTTGGCACTGAATTTGCCCACTCTAATATATATATCCTTCTCAATCCTTGCGCTGCTAATTTCACAAATGTTCAATCCAATTGGTTTGGGAGATACACAATTGCTGTTTGCTCAGATGTGCCCTGTTTCATTCACTGCACCATTATCAGTTTGCACTTTAAGCAACCTGTAACACAAAAAACTGAAGGTATAAGGGCAAGTTTAACTAACAGAAGACACTAAGACGCTCTATGTAGAAAATTATAATTTAGTTATTTTATATATGGTCACATCTGTATATTAGAAACAAATTATGTTCTATAACATTTATTAATCTTTCACTGCTTTCATTCTCACTCTTACTTTACATCATTCAGATTTTCTTGATTGATTGTTCTTTTTATAGTTGAATTACTGAGTGATGACATCTGGTTAATTGTTTGCATTTTCTTTTATTTCTAACAGCCTCCCTTTCTTTTCTCAAAGGTGCTAACTCATAATGGGATGTCAATCCACAGATATTGCCACCCCTGCATACACTGCCTCCCCCAGGACCTTTGCCCAAATGACTATTCTTGTGTGAGATGCGCTAAACTATTTGAACTGATCATAGTTGAACCGAGACAATCCACCTTTTAGCTGAGGTACATGAACCAGTAAATAGGAGTGGGAGCCATGGCTGATTGCTTGCTGTATTTCATAAGCAATTCTGAAATTCCAGTTTTTGAATGATATTTTCTCACTCATTTTATGCTTCTACCTGTGCCTCACACTGCCTCTCGATTGGGAATGTGAACAATATACATTCAGGCTGCTGTGCATTGATACTTTTGGATTATTTTTTTCCATTCTCTTTGCCCCTTCCCCCGACCCCATTGGAAAGATTATCCTCTTCGCCGTCATTTCTAGATGAATGACTTGAACTTTCCAACAAAAGGGTGTTGTCTACTTAAATAAAATTAAATCCAATTTACAAACTAAAATAGGACTATTTGTTAGAAAGTACCCCATCCATGGCTGCTAATATAGGGTTTAGTTAAACTACCGTACAGGCTTGTGACTAGAATCTGCCATAAGTTATCATCCCCTGCAATCATGGCGGTCTGATTTTCAAAAGTGCATTTTTATTTTTGTGAGTAGAGCTGCGCTTATTGTCAGGAAAATTTCAGTTCATCTTCAATATCATTGAAGAACCAACTGTACTAACTCCACTAACATAAAATGGTTAAAAGCAACATTTTAACTGCGCTTCGCTTATATTGCACACTGTGTTAAGCTGAAGTGGTTTGAGGCTATATCCTCAAGATGATCTTATAGTATTGGCTAAAATATGAAGTGTTATCAGTTTGCTAGCTTCATAGCCAGATTCTATTGCACGTGTTGCCTCAATGCAACATTTAAACTCTCTTTTCATTGATTTGATTGTAATATGACTGACCAATTAGTAACGGATGGATTAAGCTGTGCTCAGTAAATCCAAACTAGTTAAAATACCTTAAGGCTTCCTTTTTCCATTTAAATCCTATTTTTACTTCCCCCTCTCAAGACCTCTTTGAAACATTGATTTCCCCGGTTCTCAGAGGCCTAAGAGCCAGACTTCAGACAAGTCATTACTTTTGTTTTTACTTGACATGTGTGCAATTTTCACTATTTTTGTCCAGAAGTGACCTTTGAAATTCCTCAATAATTTTCCCTCTTTTCCTGGTGCCCCCACGTGACATAGGAGCAAAACATCTGAGAGACCTCTGGGCATCTTCACATCTGCCAGAGCTGGAGCTGAGACTCATTGTATGGTGTATTTTTAACAGCAGGTGGTGGGTGCTGTAAACGGTGTGCGAGATGTTAAGAGAATGGTAAAATTATCTATTTAACTCCTTGTTCCATGCAACATGGGAACCATTTGGAGATTTTCACAAACTCAAACAAAGGCAATAATGTGGAAAAGTAGGTTTCCTCTAAATACAGTGCTTGATTGTATTTTCCCTCTGCTTAAAATAGTTTTCAAAGTGAGTTTTGTAAATTTGGTTTCAGCAAATTTTGATCATCCAAAAGATATCAGCAGAAATCTTACCATAGGATTCTGGGAAATAATGTGTGCCTATTGCAGTTCTTTGGAAAATGTACTTAGAACAAATCAGTATCGAAATTCAAAATTGCTGGGTTTATTACTCTGCAGCCCAGCTCCTTCAATCTACCCACGTAACTGAAGTCCCTCAATTCTGGCTCCATTCTCATAAATCTATTCTGCATCCTCTCCAGTGCCTCCACAGCCTTTTAAAAATGCGGGACCTGGAATTAGAGACAATACTCCAGTTGGGGCTCCTTTGTCTCCAGGTGTCTCCTTTGATGATTGGTTGAAGTGCTTTTTAGGGGGACTAGTAGGGCAAAATATATGGTTGCTGAGGGATGGGGCCTGGGTGGGATTGTTGTTGGTGCAGGCTTGATGGGCCGAGTGGCCTCCTTCTGCACTGTAGGGATTTTATGAGGCTGAACCAGTGTTTTATGAAGTTCCAACATAACAACCTTTCTTTTGTACCCTATGGGCCCGATTTTACCATTGCTTCGCGCCCATTTTCAGGCGCGAAAACTTGGTAAAGTCAGGCGTGAGGCGATTAGCGTGATCCGCACCCACGTCCACGCAGATGCCCACTTTACCAAGGTCCGAAAATGGCCACGATCCGAACTGTGCACGAAACGGGCGCGACGTCAATTTAAATGCATTTGCATGCATTTAAATTGACTTAATGAGCTGGACGCCCAATCTTACCTGCATTTCCCCCTTTACCATCGTGTTCGCCCTTCCAGGTTCAGCGTGAAACAGACCTGCTCGGCAAAGGTCTGTTTCGGGCGCTCCAGCTTCTGAAGAGGTAAGTTCAGAGCTTCCAACGGCTCTCTTACTCAGATTGGTGGTGGGCGGGGGGGGGGGGGAGAGAGAGAGATCATTCTCTGGTGGGGGGAAGGAGGAGGTGGGTCAGATGCATCTCTGGTGGGGGTGGGAGCAGGGAAGCCCGATCATTCTCTGTTGGGGGGAGGGGGGTAGGAGGGAGGCCAGATCATTCTGTGGTGGGGGCGGGCGGTGGGGGGGGGGGCGGAGGGAGGCCAGATGGTTCTCTGATGGGGGGGAAGGGGAGGAGGAGGCCAGATCACTCTCTGGTGGGGTTGGGGGTGGGGGGGAAGGGGAGGAGGAGGAGGCCAGATTGCTCTCTGGTGGGGGGGGGGGGGGGGTATGAGTAGGAGTCCAGATGGTTCTCTGGTTGGGGGGGGGGGCGGTAGGAGTAGGAGTGGGAGGAGGAGGAGGAGTCCAGATGGTTCTCTGGTTGGGGGGGGAAGAGGAGGAGGAGGAGGCCAAATTGCTCTCTAGTGGTGGGGGGGGGGGGGGGAAAGAGGGGTAGGTGGAGGAGTCCAGATGGTTCTCTGGTGGGGGGAGGAGGAGGGAGGAGGAGGGAAACCAGATTGCTCTCTGGTGGGGAAGGGGGGTGGGGGGTGAGGGAGGAGGAGGGAGACCAGATGGTTCTCTGCCGGGGGGAGGCGGCCAGATCATTCTCTGGTGGGGGGTGGGGGGGCAGGAGGAGGAGTCCAGATGGATCTCTGGTGGGGGTTGGGGGGGGGGGCGGGAGGGGGTGGGTGGATAAGGGGGACAGTTATGTTGTGGGGGTGGGGCGATATCTGTCACATGCCTGCACATCCCATCAGTTTGCCTATGTTCTTTTGAAGTCAGTCAATTCTGATTGGCTAAGGTATTGCCATGGAGAAAGCAATGGGGAATGTATGTTCCATAAGCTCCCAGGTAACTCAGAGAAGGTGCAAGCCTAGGACATATTCCTTTTGTTTGGGCCCCTGTGCACAAATTTATGTTGCTTCAAGCAAGCATAAATGAGCCACATTATGAGCTTTACTGATGATCTTAAATTGGTTGTTATCATAGCCATTAATGCACTCATTGCTCCACTGGAGAATGTAGTGAATTAATGCAAGTGCTGCCCAATCACAGAATCTCATCTAACAATAGATGCTTTGTTTTGGTTTATGGAAGCGTGGACAGGTTGAGTCATCTGTACTTGCCTAATATGAACAACCACAGGAACATGCTGTTTGATTTGATCAGGCAATCACTGGGACAGATGGCCTACGTACCTGGCATCACACCAGCACTGACATTCATATATGATGTTGCTCAATTGTGTGGCAGGCAAAACATCTTTGTGTACTGATGGAGCATCCTGTTAGTCGAAAAATACCACTGGCATTACCATTGCATTGGAGTAGCAGGAAACATTTTGCTTAAGCTGTGGTTCAAATTTTTGAGGTGCTTTGCCTTTTCAGGGTAACTTGAGATAGACCAGGCATCTGCAAGAGAAAGAGAGAAATGTATCAGTGAGTATGATGCAATACGTTGTGCTGATGTACTTGCCACAGTTAAATAGCTGGCAGTGAGTGCAAATTGCAAGATACGAGTGTGTAGTTTGAAGTAGTGTGAACCATGAGGGTGAGGTGGGACTATGAATGAATGGGTTTTGGTTGATATACATTATTGGTGGGTGAGTGACTGGAGCACTGTGTGAGGCTATTGCATTTTTGGGAAGGAAATGGGATGTGAAAATGCATTCAGGCACTTTGACAATGTATCTGATGTCATTAAATTTCTCGCAGCATTGTGTCCAGGTCCTCAGACTGATGGCATTAACTGCAACAGCTGGTTACTTGGTCCCATTGCCTCCACAATATCTCCCTGGAGGACATCCTGACCCTCAAGGGATGAGGACCTCTCTGCTCCTGTGCAACTCTTGCATCGAGACCTCCAGTGCTGCATTGGAGAATATTGGGCACACTGTCTGGCATGTTGTGCCATTTTTCATTGTTTTCCCTTGTTTATTAACTTCTATTTCACAATTTCCAGCCTCTGCTATAACCAGAATGCAATTTACCTTTAAGAAGTGCTATCCCCACATGGACTTGTTGCCCAAACGGTGGCATGCAGCCACTTATCACGACTTTCAACAAAGTTTCTGGGCTGCTTGCATAACTTTAAATAGATACAGATTAATTGCACACCCCCATTTTGGGAGCTTTCTAAGTTTGCCCTCATAGGGCAGCATTTTCTGCACTTAAACGCCATCTACAAGGCACAAGTCAGGAGTGTGATGGAACACTCCCCACTTATCTGGATGGGTGCAGCTCCAACAACACTCAAGAAGCTTGACATCATCCAGGACAAAGCAGCCCTCTTGATTGGCACCATATCTACAAACATCCACTCCCTCCACCACCGATGCTCACTCACCAGCAGCAGTGTGTACTATCTACAAGATGCACTGCAGCAATTCACCAAAGATTCTGAGACAGCACCTTCCAATCCTATGACCACTTCCATTTGAAGGACAAGGGCAACAGATACATGGGAACACCACCTGCAAGTTCCCCTCCAAACCACTCACCATCCTGAAATATATCGCCGTTACTTCACAGTCGCTGGGTCAAAATCCTGAAATTCCCTCGCTGACAGCATTGTGGGTCAACCCATAGCACATGGACTGCAGCGATTCAAGGCGGCAGCTCACCACCACCTTCTCAAGGGCAACTAGGGATGGCCAATAAATGTTGGCCAGCCAGTGACACCCATGTCCCACAAATGAATTTTAAAAAACGTATGAAAGTTTCAGGTGGTGGGACCAATTCCGGATTCCAATCCCATTTGGATCAGCAATGCACCGGATTTTCCAGGAGGCAATCAATTAGCAAGCCGCTTCTGTGTTCACTGTCCAGTTAAAGGCAGTGAGAAGAATAGGGAAATGGACAGGGGTGGGAGAGTGGGGAAGGGGCGGGGCGGGGGGGGGGGTGAATGGGAGATCCGACAGGATGTCAGGCCAGTAGCTCACCCGCCAGAGATGAGCGATGCTGAAGAGGTAAGGGGCCTCTGGGTCACGGGGAATTTTCTTCCGCAAGAACCCCGGCATTGAAACTCTGAGCTTTCAGCCTCCCCAACATCACATTTCATTCAGTCTCTGACCTCTCTCCGAGAGGTGGCCTTTGAAGCATTGGTTGGCTCCCAACATAGCAGAAGGCTCTTGTGATGCCAGGAAAATACCACTCATGTCAAAATGACCCTTGTTTGAGACCTGAGTTACATTTATTGCCTGCCCACCTCTGTCAATCCAGTTGCCAATTCCAGTGACAGCCCACTCCTGGGAAATGTGCCCATGGGACCACGTTGGAAAGTCATCCCGAACTTATTTCTGCCACTTTTCCAGTTCACCATCTCCAAAGCCTGCACCACGAGGCCAGATAGATTCTGCCCATCATATCTTGACCAACATTCTTCCTTAAACTAATAATAAGAAAAACTACATATTTGTTTATTCATCTCAATGCTGTTTGTAGAAAGGTATTATATGACACTTGTGTATAACTGGACATGTAAGTGAATTCAATACATGTGAAGAGCTTCAACGCTTTATTGAGAGATCTGATAGGTGTTCTATAAATTTTCTTCCTCAAGTGTCCACCTATTAGTAATGTGATACTAATTTTCAATAGTCAGTGTCAGCTGGATAGCTCTCAGAGCATAATGCGTGTCTTAGCCACAGCAAATGTCCTACTTCCCAATGTCACCCTTTGGCTTCTCCCTTATCCTAAAACTCTAGCTGTGACTGAAAGAAGAGATCTTTTTGTTGGGAGAAGCAGGTCCATTAATTTGTTTAACCTGTAGTGGCATTTCAGAACTAAAAGACATGAACATGGGTTACAGTGCTTATCTGACATTATTTAACTCTTTGGCAGCAATTTTTGCTAATTGTAACACTTACCATAAGACCATAAGACATAGGAGCAGAATTAGTCCACTTGGCTCATCAAGTCTGCTCCGCCATTCAATTATGGCTGATATTTTTCTCATCCCCATTCTCCTGCCTTTTCCCCATAACCCCGACCCCCTTATTAATCAAGAACCTATCTATCTCTGTCTTAATGACCTGGCCTCCACAGCCTTCTGCGGCAAAGCGTTCCACAGATTCACCACTCTGGCTGAAGAAATTCCTCCTCATCTCTGTTTTAAAGGATCGTCCCTTTAGCCTGAGGTTGTGCCCTCTGGTTCTAGTTACTTACTGATATATTATTGGCATATTTTAAATAAATAACACAAATTTCCTGAGGGACTTTTCCTTTATGAATCAGTCCAATATCACATGGTTCATTTACCCACTGAACCATTAGCAATGCTTGGGATTCCAACTTTGTCTATTTACCCCAATTTTTCACAGGAAGATAAGGAACTCCATTCCCGAGTGGGTTATGGTCCTGACGGTTTGTCTCAATTCTGGGTCGAGAATGGGATGTTGGAAATAATCCTCCCAGAGGTGGCCACTAAGAGATCGCCTCTGGGAGCTTTGCCCAATTATATAGGACCCGGGAGACATCACTGCAGAAGGATTGTGTACAGTTTGGTCTCTGAATCTAGAAAATAAACATAATTGCCTGAGAGTCGGGTCACTGTCTGTGTGGAGTTTGCACATTCTCCTCGTGTCTGCGTGGATTTCCTCCGAGTGCTCCGGTTTTCTCCCACAGTCCAAAGATGTGTGGGTTAGGTTGATTGGCCGTCCTAAAATTGCCCCTTAGTGTCCTGAGATGCGCGGGTTAGAGGGATTAGCAGGTGAATATGGGGGTAGGGCCTGGGTGGGATTCTGGTCGGTGCAGACTCGATGGGCCAAATGGCCTCTTTCTGCACTGTAAGGTTTCTATGAATAATGTGCAAAAAACATTCAATAGGCTGATTCATTGGAGTAAGAGATTGTCCTTAGAGAGATTAAATAGACTGTTCCCTGCAATTTAGAAGAATGGAAAGTGATCTCATTGAAACATAGGCGAGGGAATGGAATAGTGAGTGGTATTGTCACTGGACTATTAATCCAGACACCCAGAGAAAAGCCCTGGGGATCCAAGTTTAAATCCCACCATGGCAGTTGGTAAAATTTGAAATCAATAAAAATCTGATGATGACAATGAAACTATTGTCAGTTGTTGTAAAAAGCCATCTGGTTCACTAATGTACTTTAGGGAAGAAAATCTGCTGTCCTTACCCGGTCTGGCCTACACATGATTCCAGCGCTACAGCAATGTGGCTGTCTCTAGAATGGCCCAGCAAGCCAAAAAGTTGAAGGGCAATTGGGGATGCCAATAAATGTTGGCCCAGCCAGTGACGCCCACATCCCATGAATGGAATAAAAAAATATTAAATTAAGGGTTTGATGTTGGAAGTGTAGAATGAGGTGATACAATCTCAAAATAAGGAAACAGACATTTAAGAGTGAGATGAGGAGGAGTCATAGAGGTTTACAGCATAGAAACAGGCCCTTTGGCCCAACTTGTCCATGCCGTCTTTTTTTTTTAAAAAACCCTAAGCTAATCCCAATTGCCTGCATTTGGCCCATATCCCTCTATACCCATCGTACCCATGTAACTATCTAAATGCTTTTTAAAAGATAAAATTGTACCCGCCTCTACTACTACCTCTGGCAGCTTGTTCCAGACACTCACCACCCTGTGTGTGAAAAAATTGCCCCTCTGGACATTTTTGTATCTCTCCCCTCTCACCTTAAACCTATGCCCTCTAGGTTTAGACTCCCCTACCTTTGGGAAAAGATATTGACTATCTACCTTGTCTATGCCCCTCATTATTTTATAGACCTCTATAAGGTCACCCCCTCAGCCTCCCACGCTCCAAAGAAAAAAGCCCCAGTCTATTCAGCCTCTCCTTATAACTCAATCCATCAAGTCCCGGTAGCATCCTAGTAAATCTTTTCTGCACTCTTTCTAGTTTAATAATATCCTTTCTATAATATGGTGACCAGAATTGCACACAGTATTCCAAGTGTGGCCTTACCAATGTCTTGTACAACTTCAACAAGACGTCCAAACTCCTGTCTTCAATGTTCCGACCAATGAAACCAAGAATGCCGAATGCCTTCGTCACCACTCTGTCCACCTGGGACTCCACTTTCAAGCAGCTATGAACATGTACCCCTACACTTTACTCAAAATATTGTGAATCTTCAGAATTCTCTACCCAGAGAGCTGCAGATGCTCAGTTGTTGAGTATATTCAAGGTTGAAATCAAAACATCTTTCGTTATCAAGGAAATCAAAGGATGCAGAAAGGTGAAGTTGAGGTAGATCAGCCATGATCTTATCGAATTGTGGAGCAGGTTCGAAGGGCCAGGTGACCTGTGTATAATATTGTTCTTATGTTGCATTTATCTATGATTATCTATGATTAAAGACTCTCGAACTGTTTCCTAATAATCAGTAATTATTCAGATCAACTTTGGCTCACTTAAATTTGGGTGCGACATTGGCCATCTCCAAACCTGCGACGCACATCCACATTCCGACACACTTGTCTTGCACAAATAATGTTGGAATAGTCAAATATGTAGGAGAGAGTGTCCCAGGAGTCTTAGTAGATACAACACTAAACAAACTGAACCAGGGTAGAGAAACAGCGAACAAATCTATGTAAAATTACGAAGCCAACATTTCAGAAGGAGGTAATGATCAAATGCTAGTCTGGTCACATCTTGAATGCTGCATCCAGCTCTGGTCACCATGAAACAAGAAACATTCAAGGACTGGCTGCTTAGAAAAGTGATGTGGAGATGCCAGCATTGGACTGGGGTAAACACAGTAAGAGTTTTAACAACACCAGGTTAAAGTCCAACAGGTTTATTTGGTAGCCAATGCCATTAGCTTTCGGAGCGCTGCTCCTTCGTCAGATAGAGTGGATATCTGCTCTCAAACAGGGCAAAAAAGATTTCCACTCCATCTGACGAAGGAGCAGCGCTCCGAAAGCTAATGGTATTTGCTACCAAATAAACCTGTTGGACTTTAACCTGGTGTTGTTAAAACTCTTACTGTGTTCACCCCAGTCCAACGCCAGCATCTCCACATCAAACAGGGCATACAGAGACACAAAATCAAGTTACAGAATACTGATTAGAATGCGAATCTCTACAACCAACCAGGTCTTAAAGATACAGACAATGTGAGTGGAGGGAGTATTAAGCACAGGTTAAAGAGATGTGTATTGTCTCCAGACAGGACAGCAAGTGAGATTCTGCAAGTCCACACATGAGGACGGCCTAAACCGGGATCTTGGATTTATGTCACACTATCAGTAACCCCCACAGCTTGCCTCCTGGACTTGCAGAATCTCACTGGCTGTCCTGTCTGGAGACAATACACATCTCTTTAACCTGTGCTTAATGCTCCCTCCACTCACATTGTCTGTATCTTTAAGACCTGGTTGGCTGTAGAGATTCGCATTCTAATCAGTATTCTGTAACTTGATTTTGTGTCTCTGTATGCCCTGTTTGAGAGCAGATATCCACTCCATCTGACGAAGGAGCAGCGCTGCGAAAGCTAATGGCATTTGCTACCAAATAAACCTGTTGGACTTTAACCTGGTGCTGTTAAAACTCTTACTGAGCTTAGAAAAGTAACAAGGGTGATTGCCTGTGTCAAAGGTCTGAGTTATAGGGAAAGACTGCAGAAAGTTGGAAAGCTTTACTTTTAAGGATATAGAAGTGTAAACCTGTAAATAATTGATGGGAATAGTGCTCAGGGATCCATTCAAATTATTAAATGGTCACTTTTGGACTGACATGAAAAAATAGTTCACACAAAGAATGTGGAATAAATTGACAGAGCATTGAAGTCAAAAAGCGCGGAATCACTTAAGATGTTGAATGTTACAATGGTGGTATGTTAAAAGCCATCAAGGATGAATCCAAATGGGCTGAATGGCTTTCTGATCTCTAATTATCTTGCTGACGAACACACATATTTGCACTTTTAACCAGCACAAAATGGAATAAACAGGGCCATTGTTCATAATTTTCATTATAATAATGGCATTTGCTCTTTATTAATGTGTCTATCACTATAATACAGATTTCATATTGTTTCCAATTAGAATCTCTTGCCAACGAAAAGGGAACTACTCAGTTAAAATGTTTGTCATTATGCATTGTTTGCTTTTATAACAATTTTGCATACCCAGATGATTCATGTGTAAAAGAAATAGCACAGTGAGATGTCTTTGAATACAAGTAAAGGTTTGATCAATGTTTGTTTAAAAAATGTTCCTAACTTTGAAAAATGTGTAATAGCAGGCATCAGTGATTTGAATATAAAGGGGGTAAGTCTGTACTTGATTAGAGAAGGAGGACAGTTTACTTGTTGTGGAGCCTTTGCTGTTTTAATAATCCTTGTCAATCTTTCACTGTCTTGCTGAGGATGTTACACACTCTGAGCCATGTAGATAACTCAAAAAGTATTTAAGATTAAGCCTTTGATTACTCCAATAGAACAAATTACCTTGCCTCTGGAAACTTGCCAGGTGGGTAGAATTGATTAAACAGACTTTGTTCCTTTTTCTTTGAAGCAGAGGCAGTGAAGTGACAGTTAAAGTGACACGATTCTTTTTGTAGAGCCAAACAACCTCAGATAAATGTTATAACATTAGACATCACACATCGTGATCTTTGATAAACCTTTCTGAATAAATTTAAGACATATGGCATGAAATTAGGCCCTGTTGTTTGGCAGTATGGGTGCTTCCTGTGAACCTAAATGAAATCAACGGTTTGGGCCAGACCCAATGTTGATGAGGGCATTAGTATGCGCACAGTGAATGGCTGCCAGAAGTGTGCAGGGCAGGAAGATCATGATGTAAATGAGAATGCCAGCATTACCATTCTGGAGCTTAATGCCTTCTCATAACTTTGCACAGCTAAGCATGCACTCAGCAGCAAAAAGGACCACCAGCCCAACCACCCCTCCACTCCTGCCAAAACCACACCAATGCAATTTTAAAATTTATTCTTTCATGGGATGTGGGTGTAGCTGGTCAGGCCAGAATATATCCCAGCCCTAATTTTCCCTGAGAAGGTGATATTGAGCTCCCTTCTTGAACTTCTGGAGTCCATGTGGTGTAGGTACACCCACAGCTGTTAGGAAGGGAGTTCCAGGATTTTGACCCAGCTATAGTGAAGGAACACTGATATAGTTCCAAGTCAGTATGGTGTGTGGTTTGGAGGAGAACCTGTAGGTGGTGATAGAAACTAAAAGCAGGAGTCGGCCATTCGGCCCTTCGAGCGTGCTCCGCCATTCATTTTGATCATGGCTGATCATCGAATTCAATATCCTGATCCCCCTTCCTCCCATATCCCTTGATCCCAAGAGCTATATCTAATCTCTTCTTGAAATCAGACAACGTGATGTTCCCTGTGTTTGCTGTCCTTGTTTTTCTAGGTGGTAGAGGTTCCGGTTTGGAAGGTACCATCAAAGGAGCCTTGGTGATTTGCTGCAATGCAGCTTGTGTATGGTACACACTGCTGTCACTGTGCATTGGTGGTGAAGGGATAAACGTTTAAGGAGGTGGATGATGTGTCAATCAAATGGCTTGCTTTGTACTGGATGGTATCAAGCTCCTTGATTGCTGTTGGAGCTGCACTTATGCAAGTGGAGTATGCCATTACACTCCTGACTTGTAACTTGTACATATACTTTGGGGAGTCAAGAATTGAGTTACCTGCCACAGAATTCCCAGCCTCTGGCCTGTTATTGTAGCCACAGTACTTGCATGGCTGGTCCAGTTCAGTTTCTGGTCAACGGTAATACCCAGGGAATTATTGGAGATGCTCATTGCCTGGCACTTGTGTGGCACAAATGTTATTTGGCACTTATCAGCTCAAACATAAATGTTGTCCAGGTCTTGCTGTATGTGGGCAGGAACTGCTTTAGTATCTGAGGAGTCACAAATGGTGTTGAATACTCTAAAATCATTAACAAATGCCCTCACTTCTGACCTTATGAAGGAGGGAAGGTCATTGACGAAACAGGAGAAGATAAAGTTTATTTATTAGTCACAAGTAGACTTACATTAACACTGCACTGAAGCTACTGTGAAATAGTAGAAGGTAGTTGAGTCTGTGACATTACCTTGAAGAACTCCTGCAGTGATGTCCTGAGAATGAGTTGATTTCAGGCAGGCTTGACTCTCTATCCAGCCCATCGACTCTGTTCAAAATACAGGGAAGTGAATGGACAGAAATTAACCGGTGAGGCTATCAGCAGCAAACGAGGAAGAGAAACAGTCTGTGAATGGAGGTGCAGTGTGAAGGTGAGTAGCCATGGTGCATTCTTGCTGTCTCTTGCCTTCCCTTGCAGGTACTGGCACTCTAATGGAGCACAGGGATCAAGATGATGAAGCGCACTAGGAAGCCACGAGGAACAGCACTTGTAGCAACAGCCCCTGCTTGGCCATTGCCCAGGGCAGTTGGAGTCTCCGACTGGCTGAGTAAGGAACTGTGTCTTGGCACTTTCACAGCCGCCCTAAATTCCTTTTCACATTTAAAATACCCAAACTTCTCAGGTGAGGAGAGTGAGACAGTGTTAGTGAGTGAATCTTGTGATAGTGAGAACCCTGAGACTCGGAGTGAGATGGACACACGCACCTTTCTTTCCCGGCCTGCTTTGTGGGGATGGAGGACAGGGTAAATGCAGGCTGAAAGGCAACCTGCTCCTAACCCTCCCATTTCTGTATGAACTCCACCATGCCACCAGAGGCAAACTTTAACCCAGCTTCTTAGTTTGGCCCTGGTTCCCATCCTTTCCCCAGTGACCAGGTCTCGGGGCCTAGTCTGTCTCTCCAGCTCTACTTCTTAAGTGAAAAGGCAAAATAATGGGTGGGATTCTCTGGCCATTCACACCAGCTGGATTCTGTGGTCCCGTTGCAATGAATGGAGATTTGGTTGAGCGCCAAATTCTCCATCCTCGCTTGCAGCAGTAGCAGAGCGTGAATGGCCAGAGAATTATGACCAATGTTTTATTGGTTGCTTTGTTGCTTGGACTCTTTAATGGAAAATTTTTATTATTTTTAAATTATCAATTTATGGCTTTGACATTGATTGTTTTTTTGTTTGAAATTCATATTTAAAGTTGTGCCAAACCATATATTTCTAAAATTTGCTCATTGTGCCCTTGAGTGAGAAAAAAACTGAAAGTGGCCCTTTGAGGGGATCATCAACTATTTACAGATTAGTTGATGGTTGATTTCTTCTGGTTATTGCCTCAATTCTACAGGTGTTGTGTTGTACAGTTGTTTAAAGTTGTTGAAGTCTACAAGTAGTATAGTGCTCAATTGACTGCAAGGCTTTTGCACAAATCCCTTGCTCCCTGGATACACTGGTAGGCATTTCCTTTGGAATGCAACATGACTGGAAGAATGAGCCAACTACATTCCAATCTCTTCTTTTTCCAGAGACAAGCAGGCAGAGTGAGCTAGGATGCCATTGACTCCACACATCTTGCTTTGTGGACAATGTTGACCTCACGTTATTGGAAGCAAAAGGGATCCCACTACAAAGTCCAGCTGGTATGTGATTATATGTAGGCCAATGTCTGGTACCCTGGCAGCATGATGGTGCCTTAATTCTACAACAATTTACTGTTCCATCTGCATTTGAGTCAAATGCTATCATGCCAAACCAAAGAGTGGCCACTGGGTAACAAGTGCAATCCAGAGACTACAAAGCTGATGACTCTGGTACACCAAGGCAATCAGGTATGGGCAATAAATACATGCCTTGCCAGTGATGCTCACATTCCATGAACAAAAGTTAAGAGAATTCATGTACATGTTGGAGCATGTGTGCAATGAAAGTGTTTTTATTTCAGATTTGCAGAATCCTCAGTATTTTGAAAGGAGGAGTCCTACAGTGCTTGACAGAGTGGGTGTAAATATTCATAGAATCATGGAATCCCCACAATTCAGAAGGAGGCGATTCAACCCATCAAGTCTGCACCCACTCTCTGGGAGAGTGTCTTACCTAGGCCCACTCCCCTGCCCTATTCCCGTAACCCCACACATTTATTGTGGCTAATCCATCTAACCTACACATCTTGGGACACTAAGGGGCAATTTTACAATACCAAGCCACCTAGCCTGCACATGTTTGGACTGTGGGAGGAAACTGGAGCACCCGGAGGAAACCCACACAAACACGGGGAGAATGTGCAAACTCCACACAGACGGTTATCCAAAGCCAGAATTGAACCCAGGTCCCTGACGCTGTGAAGCAACAGTGCTAACCAGTGTTGGTAGTTATTTTCTGCATGCTGCACCAACTTGGCCGTTGAGCGGATGGCTCTTATAGCCAACTACACAGTGAACAACCAAGGAGCAGGAGGACGAGAAGAGGCGATCTAGACAATCCCTGTCTGGTCAGATTATCCTTGAAGAACATCTCCACATGCAATATCACTATCTGAAACCCCAATTCCCCATTCAGAAATAGTCCCACGCCTTGTTTTTCCTGTGTCACTGTCCACCACAGTGTCCACATGGCCACAATGCATAAATAAAAACCATCACAAACCAAATTTATAAATGATATAATTCCATATTTCACACAAAAGTTTACAAATCTACCCTTATATAATCCATAGCATGTATTTTCTGCATGCTTTTACCTGTCCTAGGGCTTATATGCTGTGCTTTGTGTTGTGGCATGGCTGATGAAAGGCTGCTGACTTAAGACTGACTGCCTTGGAGGATGACATTGAACAGCTCTGAGCATGGCTATGGATCGCACCATCTTGGCATGGACAACAGCAGGCTGAATGACAGGCAACAGCAAGGACACTAAGCGCCAGGGATGCAAGCACAAATGTTGTCTTTCCAAGAAGACAGCAAGCTCGTGCCCCAGGACACCACTGCCACTCCATCAGGACGGCACCTCAACAATCCTAGTGATCCTAGAAACAGGATGTTAATGCTTCTGCTCTGGGAAAGATTAGTATCTTAAACTTAAATAAAGACAATTGAAAAGTTGAGGACAAAGTTGGCTAAAGTGAACTGGGCAAATAGATTAAAAAGGTAGGACGGTAGAGAAACAATGGCAGACACTTTAAGGAAATATTTCATAACTCTCAACAAAGATATTCAGTTGAGAAAGAAAGACTATGAGAAATATGTCCACAACTAACTAGACAAATTAAGGACGGTATCTAATTGAAAGAAAAGGTCTACAATGTTGTGAAGATTATTGGTAGGGCAGGAGGTAGGACAGATTTTGGAAACCAGCAAAGAAAGACTAAAAGAAAAGGAGGGTGAAATTAGAGTCTGTGAGAAAGCTAGATAGAAATATAAACTCAGATACTAAGAGTTGCTGTAAGTTTAAGAAGGAATGGAGTGAGCATTGGCACTTTAGAGAATGAGACTTGGGAATTAATAATGGGAAACCAGGAAGTGTGGACATGTTGAACAGGTGTTTTGTGTCTCTCTTCAGTGTAAAAGACACAAAAAACATCCTAAAACCACATAAAAACCAAAAGGTAAAAGAGAGGGATGAACTTGAAACAATCACAATCACGAGTTGATTGGAAAACGGTTGATTGGAAAACGGCTAATGTTACGCCGCTGTTTAAAAAAGGAAGGAGACAAAAGGCGGGTAACTATAGGCCGGTCAGCTTAACGTCTGTAGTAGGGAAAATGCTGGAATCCATTATTAAAGAGGAGATAGCAGGGCATCTGGATAGAAATGGTTCGATCAATCAGACGCAGCATGGATTCATGAGGGGAAAGTCGTGCTTGACAAACATGTTGGATTTTTATGAAGATGTGACTAGGGCGGTTGATGGAGGAGAACCGGTGGATGCGGTGTTTTTGGATTTCCAAAAGGCGTTTGATAAGGTGCCCCATAAAAGGCTACTGAAGAAGATTAGGGCACACGGAGTTGGGGGTAGTGTGTTAAAGTGGATTGGGGACTGGCTATCCGACAGGAAGCAAAGAGTCGGAATAAATGGGTGTTTTTCCGGTTGGAGGAAGGTAACTAGTGGCGTGCCGCAGGGATCGGTACTCGGGCCGCAACTATTTACCATTTATATAGATGATCTGGAGGAGGGGACGGAGTGTAGGGTAACGAAGT
The DNA here is from genome assembly GCF_964213995.1 of Mustelus asterias. Taxonomy (NCBI): domain Eukaryota; kingdom Metazoa; phylum Chordata; class Chondrichthyes; order Carcharhiniformes; family Triakidae; genus Mustelus; species Mustelus asterias. The sequence continues at coordinate 80,280,609 of NC_135802.1, read as the reverse complement.
TTGCAGACGACACAAAGATAAGTGGAAAAGTGAATCGTGTGGAGGACGGAGAAGATCTGCAGAGAGATTTGGACAGGCTGAGTGAGTGGGCGAGGATATGGCAAATGGAGTATAACGTTGAGAAATGCGAGGTTATACACTTTGGAGGAAATAATAACAAATGGGATTACTATCTCAATGGAAACAAATTAAAACATGCTACCGTGCAAAGGGACCTGGGGTCCTTGTGCATGAGACGCAAAAGCCCAGTCTGCAGGTACAACAGGTGATCAAGAAGGCAAATGGGATGTTGGCCTATATTGCGAAGGGGATAGAATATAAAAGCAGGGATGTCTTGATGCACCTGTACAGGGCATTGGTGAGGCCGCAGCTGGAATACTGTGTGCAGTATTGGTCCCCTTATATGAGGAAGGATATATTGGCATTGGAGGGAGTGCAGAGAAGGTTCACCAGGTTGATACCGGAGATGAGGGGTTTGGATTATGAGGAGAGGCTGAGGAGATTGGGTTTGTACTCGTTGGAGTTTAGAAGGATGAGGGGGGATCTTATGGAGACTTATAAGATAATGCGGGGGCTGGATAGGGTGGAGGCGGAGAGATTCTTTCCACTTAGTAAGGAAGTTAAAACTAGAGGACACAGCCTCAAAATAAAGGGGGGTCGGTTTAAGACAGAGTTGAGGAGGAACTTCTTCTCCCAGAGGGTGGTGAATCTCTGGAATTCTCTGCCCACTGAGGTGGTGGAGGCTACCTCGCTGAATATGTTTAAAGCGGGGATGGATGGATTCCTGATCGGTAAGGGAATTAAGGGTTATGGGGATCAGGCGGGTAAGTGGTACTGATCCACGTCAGATCAGCCATGATCTTATTGAATGGCGGGGCAGGCTCGAGGGGCTAGATGGCCTACTCCTGCTCCTATTTCTTATGTTCTTATGTTCTTATTTACGAGGGAAAAGATACTGGAAAAACTAATAGGACTAAAGGTTGACAGGTCTCCTGGATGTGATGGCTCTCACTCTATGGTCCTAAAATAAATGGCTGCACAGATAGTGGTTGTGGCCTCCCAAAAGTCCCTGGATGCTGGAAGGATCCCAGCGGATTGGAATTTAAAAAAAAAAATTAGGAGTCTCCCATTTAAGACTGAAATGAAGATATACTTTCTTCCCTCAGATGGCGGAATCTTCCCGTAAGTTGCCAGGGTGTCAGGCGCTGACTGAGAACTGGTGTGTATCTTTCCAGATTTCTTTAGTTGGGACATCATGATTGGCACAGGCTTGGAGGGCCGAAAGGCCTGTTCTTGTGCTGTACTTTTCTTTGTTCTTTTTTCTATGCACTGCTGAGTTTTCAGACCAGATCCTAAGCCACTCTGACAAAAAAATTGGAGGATGTGGTTTACGCCATTGGTCTGGTGGGGCAGGGTCTAATAGAGCAGGCAAGGCCGGCTCCACAGAGAGCCAGGTGCCATCTTTAAAGGGCATCCTGATCAGAATTGAACTGAAACTCTTGCCAGCACCACACCACAAACATATCATGGCTCCACACAAGCCCCAGCACAATTATCAGGCGCATCCCCCTCACCCCACAACCAGCAACCACCACGGCATAATGCTGGTGAATCTCCTTCCCCCCCCCCCCCCCCCCCCCCCCATTTTCTGGGTACACATCTCATTATATCACCAGCAAGGGGTGGGAAAAATTTGGAAACGAGGTCTCATCGGCAAGAATCTTCCTTCCTGACTCTCACAGTATTTTGCGCCTGGGTCGCTGTTCTTGTTGCTGGCGAACGCAAGTCCAAAACTGCCTACAAGGAGGTCATTAGTCTGTGGAAATCTCTTCCCCACAGACCAGTGGTGGATGGGTCAGTGAATATATTCAAGACTGAGTTAGACGGTTTTTTGATCAACAAGGGAGTCCAGGATTATGAGGGAAGGACAGCAAAGCGGAGTTAAGGCTACAGTCAGCCCATCCATGATCTTATTGAATGGTGGAGCAGGATCAAGGGGCCTACTCTTGCTCCAAATTTGTGTCTTCTTGGCTTCTGTTGAACCTCCACCACCAAGGTCTCCAGTGTAGCAGTCAAAAACGTCTCCCATCTTGCATCATTCTTCAGTATTTCACTGGTCAGATTCACTTTGTGCACTAGACTCCTATTCTAGCCACAATGCAACCTCCTTTTAAGCCACTTACAATATTGGCCTCTTGCTCAGGCCTCTAGCCAATGAACAATACAGTTAATGCTGGTGGGATGCTGAAATCATTGAAAACAGCAGACAGCATGATGTTGGCATACTGCCTTAATTGTGGGTAATGGGTAGAGGTTAATTGCACATCACAACCCCTGCACTTGTTTTTGAAGGCTATCAAATTTAACCCCTATAATATTGAGAACAGTGGACGTTATCTTCTGTTACTTTTGTGCTTTCAAAAATTGCTTCATTCCTTTTAAAACTAAATTCCCCAGACAAAATGTCATTGGAACAGGTTCTGACTAATTGTCCATTTTATCAGCCTAGGAACCAAAATGTGATCCAGAGTACAATTCTGTGCTGAAGATATTCAGAAAAAAAAAATGAAACTGTGCCCTGAACCAGAGTTGAACTTGAACTTAAACAGCCACCATCTATTCAGGTACTGCACCTGACGTAAAACTTTAGAAGGACAAGAAAATGTTTTCACTTACTGAGTAGTAATAGTTATAATCATTGCCGCCATCATTTTCCACTGGTGATGGCAGGGGACCTATTGAAATATTTCAGCGTTGACAAATCTTATGGTTGAAATACGTGCTGAAATGTAAAATACAGACAAAAAGAAAATAAATGCACGGCCTCTCAATGAGTTACCCTGGCAATCCTCCATGTTGTCCTCAGATTGTTTTGAAGTCATAGGGCTGGAGTCTGCTCCAATTAGTAATTAACTTCAAACATGTCAAAAACGGGATAACATTTGCCAGCATTGTTTTGTGGGATGGTGCAGAGATTAGGGATACAATTTTCAAAACCGCGAAATCTAGAATAATCAGTAGTTTATGCTGCCCCGTCTCCAATTAGCATAATCTGCCCAAGTACATTACAGGCTCTTACCAGAGTATGGGTTAGTCATGAAAAACTAGTGGAGGCCAAATAAACTCCAAAATTAGGTGGTATCAAAACCACACACCAGAAAATTATATCCCCATAAATGTGCAATTGAATGTTTTCTTTAGCTCAACTGCAATGAATGCTTTTTAGATATGTGATTATGTACATGGAAAGAAATTACACGTTTTATACAAAAGACAAAATGTTGCAGATGCTGGTAATCTGAAATACAAACAGAAAACACTCAGCAGGAAACACTCAGCAGCACAGACAACATCGTGGGGACAGTGACAAAAGTTTCAGCTCTGTGATGTTTTGTCAGTTTTAAGACATTAGATTGAATCTTCCAAACACTGAAAATTTTCCATTTTGGGACCATTTCCGGGTTCCAACACTATGGCAGCAGTGGGATTCAGGCACAATCTGACAGGAACTGGCTAATTGAGAGCCTGCCTTGTGGACCACTGTCCAATTAGGAATTGTAGGTAGGCTGAGGATGTGGGAGGAGGGCCAATCAGCACCTGCGATGCGGGGGCGACAGGCCGCCAGTGTCACTATGGCAACAGTGAGAGAGAAAGCTGCTGGAGAGTCTGGGACATAAGAGGGAGCAACGTGATGAAATGGAGATCAGGCTGATGGCACCTCAAGACTTCTCTTAACCTGAATAATCTCCAGGATACCAGTGTCCACAAGAGACTGCTGTAGTGGCAGGCCTGAACCCAGTGAGGTGTGGACCGTGAGGATGGTGAGGCCCGGAAGGAGACATCTCATCAGGAAAGAGCAGGAGGGAGAGAGGAAGAGGAGGCAGAGTGAAATGATATTGAAAACAGGGGTGCCCTTATTGCAAGACAAGTGGCCTCCTCATACAACTTTCTGGGAGGTGATGAAAGATACAAGAAGCAAAGAGAGAGCGTGAGAAGAGACTGACAGCTAACATAAAAATAGGGGAAAAATGTTAAAAGGAGGAGTGGGGACAATTAGGGTTGTCCAAAAAAGACATTTATGCATGAAGGCAGGGGCATGGCTGAGGTACTAACTGAGTACTTTGCATCTGTCTTTACCAAGGAAGAAGATGCTTTCCAAGCCATAGTGAAATAGAAGGTAGTTGAGACACTGATGGACTAAAAATTGATAAAGTAGTAGATAGGCTGGCTGTACTGAAAAATTGTTAAGTCACCAGGAGTGGATGAGATATATCCAAGGATACTGAGGGAAGCAAGGGTGGAAATTGTGGAGGCAAAGGTTCATTAAACTCCCAACCCTCTTTAAATACAGGGGGGTAATAGAAAAAGGAAGAGAGATAACTTCCTTGAAAGGAGAAAGCATTTTGTGTACATATAAAATACATATGTATATATGAAAAGACAGACCAATGTTTATTGAACACAAACAAAAAACCCCAATTTGGTCTGTTCCACGATAGTTCCGCAAATTGGTATACACGTTATTGTCCCCTTGGTACTTACATTACCGAGTATGGAATAACCCAACAGATGCGAAATGCATTACCAAGTACTGATTTTAAGGTGAATGGTTAAATCTGGAATGCACTGACTGAGTGTATGGTGGAGGCAGATTCAATCAAAAGAGAATTGGATAACAGTCCAGCGAGAAAAGAATGGAAGAGTTATAGGGAAAAGATGCAGGAATGGGATTAAATGAGTTGCTGTGCACATGATGAGTCAAATGGCCTTCTTCTGTGCTACAACCATTCTGTAGTTCTATAATTCCAAAAGGACCTCCCTCCTCTCCCTCAGCATTAGATCCAGGTTGCATCGATGAAGTGAGGGGCCCCAGTTTCCACACTAGCCCTCCTTTGACCTCTCGTTCCTTCCACCATGGAAGGCTGTTACATAAACAGCGAATTTCTCTCCTTAGGACAATCAGAGTCTCAGCGGGGAGGCTGCTAAGGGGAGTCTAAATCAGTCCCACAAGTCATCTGAATATCTCTGTTCCTGACCCCACTGACTCAGTAAGTGGACAGGATACCTGTCTCCATAACAAGTAAAGGCTCATCCACACAAAAATCTGAACTTTAATCAATTTCTCACCAGAAGTGGATTTCTGGCACAAAACTAACCAAGTTCTTGTTTCTTGCCTCCTTGACAAAAAATCAGCTCCTCAATTAAATCCCCCTCAGTCTCCTCCAATTCAAAAAAATCTCCAGGCTTTCCAGTCTTTTCTCTTAGCTAAAATTCTGTATTCCTGGCACCATCCTCACCAGTGTGACAGCATCCTTTCTGTAATACATTGACCAGAACTATATGCTGTAGCTTAGCTGTGGTCTAACTATAGTTTTGTGTTGTTCTAGCAGAACCTCCCTGCGCTTATAGCCTGTACTTCACCAATGGAAGAAATTATCCCATTTAACTTCTTAGCCACTTTATTTTCCTGCCTTGCTGCCTTCAGGAATCTTGGACATGCATTCCAAAGTCCCCCTGTTCCTTTACACTTCTCAGTGTGCTACCAATTTTTGTGCATTCACTTCATTTGTTTGAGCTTCCCAACTGCATTACTTCACACTCCTATGGATTGAATTCCCTTCATCATTTTTCTGATCACCTGCCCAGTTCCTTGACATCTTCCTGCAGTTTACAGTTTTCACCCTCAGCTCAGCCACACAACCAACTTTCATATAATTTGCAAACTTCTTAATCATATCCCTATATTTAAGTCTAAATCATTGATATATGTCACAAACAGCAAGGGACTGTTTGGTCTTTACATAATTCATTCTGCCACTGAGTTAATTTTGGATTCAACTTGCCACTTTCCCTTGGATCCCATGGGTTTTTAATTTGCTGACCAGTCTGCTTTGTAGGATCTTGTCAAAAGCCTTGTTAAAATCCATGTTCCTTGTTACTTCCTCAAAAATTTAAATTAAGCTAGTCAGATGGGATCTTCCTGTAACGCAGGGTTTCCCAAACTTTGAGCATGGAACCCCAAGTGACCTCCCAAGAGTCTTGGGGAACCCCAAATATTCTCTGAATGTCGACATCCTTTTTTTGCTGTGAACACGAAAATCAAATATAAACAAGTTTTTTCTAGCCCTATCTATGCATCTATCTCCAATAAAACATGAATAAGAAATGAAAGTTAATGTTCTGGTCATCTTCAGTGTGAGGAGTGATGCTGCCTCCTTTGCGCACACAATCATTTGATATCGTGGTGATGTTGGAGAGCTGGATGCTCATTTCAGGTATGACATTCAGTCTGTTCCTGTTTTTAGCTTTTGTAGTTGTTTGTCGAGATATGTTGAGGCAAAAGGAAGGAGTTCACAAATTGCCCTCTTTGTTACATTAGGATACTCATGCATTAAGCTGCTTCAAAAATTCATAGCGTAGTGTTGTCTTTGCCTCCTCTCCTCACCTCTGCCATTTTGGATGCCTTGCCTGCCGCTACTTCCTAAACTGCCGCTGCTGACTTCCGTCTCCAACTTTGTTCTGGTCTCCTGCTGGCTCATCGTTGGTCTTTGCTGTTGGCCTGGGTCTTCATGCAGTGAGATCAAATAGCTCAATCTGAACAAGGCTTCTTGAAGCTCTAGATGCTGATGAAAGCAGTCCCTTGTCCTCTAGCACTAAGCCTGTCACCAAAAAAGATTGAAAAATGATGGTCCAAGTCTCCCCTTTTTCTTCCATTACTTCTCTTTGAAGCTTGCAGGGCTAGGGAGAGAAAACATGGGTTTTCCTGTTTCTGGGCCCCTTAACCCTTACCTTCACATCCTTTGGGTCTAGAATTGGGAACTAAAGTGACAGTAAGGTTGAATTGTTTTGTATAGGTTTAACAACATTTCTTGATTTTTGTATTCCATGGGCAGAATTTTCCATTTCTCAAACTAGTGCAGTGGCAGGCGGGTTTTGCAGCATGTACCCCACTGTTCAGAGTGACGGGAAAAAAGTAAAGTTTATTTATTAGTCACACTGCAATTCTGTGCTTAGAAGCTCATTAATTATGCACCAGGCGAGTAACTCCAAATCACTGTTTGGTCTGGAGCTGTTCGTTCACCTTGCCCTTTACAGGCAGGGTCGAAGGTCCAGGCGCCAAATTTAAACACCAACTGAACATGGACATCTGCCCATTTACCTCCAGGACACATACACAGATGTCTTCAACCCAAAAGAAGGCAGTGGTAACAAAGATTTTTAAAAAATGATTGCTCCAGAATTTTCATTAAATCCATTGAGGGAATTTTGATTCCTGAGCAGTCAGTTGACAGAATGTATAGCGAGCAGCCAGCTCGAAACATATATCCATCAGAAGCTTGCTGGGTTCAGGTGGGCAACTATCAGGTAGTTTGGAATTTCCCTTCAGGTAGCATTCAGCCAAATTGCCAGGTGATCGGGATAGTTATACAATTGCAAATGTGGGGAACTAGAACGACAGTGCCCCAAACTTTCTTTCCAGGGTTTGCTCCTGACCTCATTTAAATAACATTTATTCTTGGCCTTTTTTTCTCCACAATATATAATTTATTCATAAAATTTTAAATATATTAATGAATTCAAATTTGACTACATAAAAGTGCCAAACAGTTCCATTTTGTTCATTACAGTATGTGGTGGTTTCAATGTGGTGAGGTATATCAATTCCAGGTTATGTTTACAATATACATTTACATTTACCTAAAAAGATTCTGCATCTTGCCCAGCAGATCGTCAAGGGCAGATGCTCCAGCCAGTAAACTTTTAAAAAAGCCTTTTGGTCCTTTTTATATCTTAGAATCAGTGTTCCTTACAAATTTCATTTTTGTGTATGGACAGTTTTTTCAATGTGCAGTCCCTTTAAATGTATGTAAGTGGAACTAGGTCTACACAGTACCTTCCAGACATTGCATAAGACACTAATTTGACTATTCTCATGAGGTTCCTGTCTGAGTCAGGAGGATGTGGGGGAAGGGAAGTCATAGGACAGGGGGTTCTCAAATGCCCAAGAAAACAGTGGTGTTAAAATGTCTCCAGGGCAAAAGGTGTACCGTTTGGATTTTAACTATACTGGGTGGAGGGAGTTAAAATTCCCTCTTTTTAGACATTACGGCTCAAAATCCAACAAATGCACACAATTAAAGTGCCATGTTGCAATTTATTTAAGACCATTAAATCATTTAGTACCACTAATATGTTTACAGAGCTGTTTTATGGTGCTATAAAAAAGGGTCTGTTTGAACAAGTACCATTATAAATAGCTCTTGTGATTGCTCAGGGCAAATTTGTTGCTAAAATAACAGAGATCTGAAGAATCTTGTTATGTACAAAATTTATTAATCTACTAATGAAGCTATACTTTTAAGAATTATTATGCTTTCATTGCTGTTGCTGGCGACATTTTGTGGTTTTTACCACCACCTAAATATGTTTTCTTAATTAGAAGGAGACTATCATTCCTCCTCCGCAGGCAGCAATATTGAGGGAATGTCACTGAATGGATGGCCTGGAAATCTTGCTACTGCCTCTCACCCTGTCTAATCCAGGAAACTTCAGTCGGCTAGCTGAGAATTACTTGTGCTACTTCACCCATATATTCTTAAAAATAAAACAATTTAAAAAATATATGTTACATATCTGTAGTTTAGAACTATAACTTAAACAGTTACTTGAATATTGCTGAGAGGAGGACCTATTCATAAAAAATATACAAACTAGGAGCAAGAGTAAGCAATTTAGCCCTTCAAGGCTCCTCCGCCATTTAAAATGATCATGGCTGATCTCATCTCAGCCTCAACTCCACTTTCCTGCCCGTTCACCATAACCCTTCAAACCCTTACTAATTAAAAATCTGCCCACATCTTCCTTAAATTTACTCAAAGTCCCAGCATCCACCATGCTCTGGGGGAGTGAATTTCACAGACGCACAACACTTGGAGAGAAGTAATTTCTCTTCATCTCTTATTTTAAATCTGCCACCCCTTATCCTAAAACTATCACCTTTCATTCTAGCTTGCCCTACAAGATGAAGCATCCTCTCCACGTCTGCTTTGTCAATCTCCCTTATCATCTTGTACATCTCGATTAGATTCATCTCATTCTTCTAAACTCCAGGGAGTATAAGCCTAAACTGCCCAATCTCTCCTCGTAAAACAAAACCCTCATCTCTGGAGTCTGGAACCTCCTCCAAATTGCCTCCAATGCAACTACATTCCTCAAGTAGGAGGGCCAAAACTACACACAATATTCCAAGTGCGGTCTCACTAATGCTTAGTACAGTAGCAGCAACACTTCATTATTTTATATTCTATTCCTTTAGCAATAAGTGCCGAGATTCCAATTGCCTTCCTTAATACCTGCTGTACCTGCATACTAGTTTTCTGTGATTCATGCACAAAGAGACTCATATCCCTCTGCACTGAAGCACTCTTGAGTATCTCTCTGTTTAGATAATAATTTGCCTTTGTATTTTTCCTACCAAAATGGATAACCTCTCACTTATGTATATTAAACACCACCCCAGGGTGATAATTGATGAAGAAATCTCCTGATGGTGTGACCAACATTTACCTCTTAACCTCCATCACCAAAATTTTCTGGTCATTACTTTCACTGTTGTTTGTACAACCTTGCTGTGTACAAATGGATTGTTACATTTTCTCATACAAGAACAATCACTGCACTCACAAAAGTAATTAACTGGCGCTTTTCATTATACTGAGAACATTTATTTTTGTCTTTCTTTGAGGTTGGCCAGCTGGGCTGCAAAGTCTTCAAAGAAAATGCAGGTGCCAAAGAGAGTAATAATTCTATCTCCATTTGTGGTTTAAGCCTTGTGATGGCTACTTCGAAAGAACCTATCAGTCTAATAGTTTTCCTCAAACTGATCAATGATTCTCAGTTAAAATTTCCTTGTGGCTTTTCTCATGGGCATGATGGACTCAATCAATACTTTTCACAAAGTCAGGGTATTGTTACAGGCCCAGTTAAATAACAATGAGCAATATACAAGAGAGAATCTCAGCACAGTATAAGTCCCACTGCCTGCCTGAGTATTGGACAATTAAAGGCATGATGGTCATATTTTAAACTGGAATCAAAATAATCCCTACCTCTGTAATATAACAATGGGCCATGTGACACTCAGAAAGATACATAGCACAAAAAAGAAAGACAGACTTGTCTTTAAGTTCAGAATGCCCCAGAATGCCACTGAAGTATTTTTGGAGTATGGATATAATGCTATAATGTAGGAATGGCGGTAACCAATCTGTGCACTGTAAACTCCCACAAATAGCAATCTGATAATAAACAAATAATCTGATTATGTGATGTTGGTTGAAACAGACATTAATTTGCTTAAAACAACACAATTATAATGTATCCATACTTTTAAAGTCATTATTTTCTCAACCTACACTGAAATTTTTGTTAGCAAACTTGAGGATTTTAATTTATAGTGTCACAGGTGTCTTTGCCTAACATCTTGAACATTCCAGGTCACAATTTTCTTTTTGGCGCTTGTCCAAGAGAATATTAAAGAGTTCCTTTGGGAACAGACTGGGTCCTTGCAAAAGATCGTTATGATGAATACATTGCTTGTGTTTCAAAAATGTCACTTAAATTCCTTAAGGTTCAAGCAGGGCATTAATATTTTAAGATACTATTCGACAATTAGTAATCAGCATGTTGGCCACATTGCATCTTACAGACTGGATTTCTTTCAAATAATGGAGAAGTTTTATAAAAAATTATATGCTAAATTCTTTAGTTGCTGTTTTTCATGCCTGCCAAAAAGATTTAGTCTCACAATGCAACCTTGAATATTTAAATAAGGTAATAATGAATGGCTGAAGTGAATTATAAAGATGAGGTAGCTCTGACTTTCTTTGGGGCCACGAATGGGTACAGTGAAGCCGAAACTACAACTACTCACTTTGCATTGATACAATGCTGATTTGAATTGTTCAATTCAAAAGTACCCACACAACATAGGAGTTGAATTCTGTTCGAAGTTCCTAATACACGAAAACCAGACAGCCAATATGGACACTGGAGTGTGTCTCATGCTGCTTGGATCTGGTGCTGTGTGAAGTTGCATATGAATACAAGAAAACATTAGACAGGAAAAGACTGATGGTCCATATAGCCTGTCCCATGTAGTTATCTCACCCATAATGCACATGGTCTCCAGGGTGTGGCAAAAATTCAGATCAAAAGCTAATTTGGGAAAAGCAAATCTGGAAAATTACTCTCCAGTCCCACTCTCTGACTTAAACTAATGCAGGAGACCACACACTATCATGACTTAAATTAATTGGTGCCAACCTCTTCAATGATTGCCCTTTCAGGGCAAGGTAGCACATAGCTGAAAGTAGCAGGAGCAGGGGACAGGTATAATTTCATATCCTCATCCTCATCGTGGAGCAGCACTCACCATTAACACAGCAGCCATGGTTGAGATCACTCAAAACTGAACAGCAGCGCTGAAATCATTGAAGATGATAGCATGTTCTTACAGAGCTTGGAGTCCAATATGGAAGTGGTGACCAACTCGTTTACACCCTTACAAACAAAAGATGATGGCATTCGCCCTCCCATGAATGCTACTCTGCTGGTGCTCTTATAGTTGCCTGTCAGCTTGCTAGGCCAGATTGCTGTCTAGCTGGTACAGCCTGAAACCAGGCCTTTTAGGGTCAGAGCTGGTCAATGACATCCAGCAAGGCCACCTGCAGTCTCACACAAAGTCAGCAGCGTTTTCTATCAGCCCTGCTGCAGCCACTGAGTATGACTTCCTTTATAAAGGGAGCACTAGGTTGGGCAAAAACACATGAAAGACAGGCACTAAAATAGTTCACAAAGTTGATTAGTTGACGTTTGTGTGGAATATTGGATGGTTTGATTTATAAAGTTGGTTTGGGATGTTTGTTTGCTGGTGGCTCTTATTTCAACACTTTGGCTCCGAGGATGTTGTGATGGTCAGTAACAGAGGGAGGGTAACAGAGGGATAGTAAGTGTCGGACTGCTGCTGAATTGGGTTGCATTCACTGGTAATGCCTTTGTATGAGCTGATCATGGACACCCGGCTGGAAACGGTGTTGGCTGCATCTTCCCTTCATTCTTCTCCTCCTCAGCTGTTCCCTGTAGGTGGTAGCAAAGATTGTGCCCTCATGATGGTAAATTAGCACAGGCCCACAGCAAATTGTGGTATAACCCCTGGCAAGTACTGCAGGCCTCCTCTGGAGTGGTGCAGCCAGCAGAAGCTTTGCTCATGGTCTCCTCAATGATGTTTTGTGTGGCAATATGTCTATCATAATATTTATGTGCATGGTTTGTGCACCGCAGTCATGAGCCAGCTGGTCAGTGGATGATCTTTGTTGCCTAGTAGCCACTCTCTGATTTCTATGGTGGTTCAAATGCAGATGGCACAGTAGACTATTGGAGGATGAAAGTATCATGACTGCTGCCTAGATATTGGGTGTTGACCTGGATGATGTTCTGAATATGGTCACACATCAACTGAACTGAGAAGGAATGGAATCTCTTCTAGTTAATAGTCTTAACCCATGGGAATATATTTGTATCAATCAAAAACTTGTGAATTATTTTCACAACAAGGGTATTAGTATAGATTGTAAAGAGGTAAGCCCTTGACACCAATCTCAGCGAGACATCTTGTCTTTTGAATTAAAATTAAAATTAAACCAAGATCTCACCTATCCTCTCAGGTCAACGTGAAAGATCTCATGACACAACATCAAAAAAGGGGAGATTTTCCGATGTTCTGTGACTTTAATATTTATCTCTTGTCCAACTACAGATTATGTGGTCAGACTTTTTGCTTGTAGGTCTTTCTTATACATCAATTGGCCACTGTTTTCCTATAATGCAAGAGTGATTACACTTCCAAAGTACTTCATTGGCCATAAGTGGGGTGTCCTGAGGCCATGGAATAGGTAAAGTTTACCAACAGCCTTGTCTCCAGCAGTCTCTATCAATCCTAACTAATGACAACCAAAGCTAAGGCACACAACAATGTGAACAGAAAAAGTTCAAAAATGGAAGACTATCCAACAATATAACTAATGCACAGTGCAAATTCAACAAGAGGGAAATGAGAACACACTAAAAGGTAGATTGAAAAAAAACTTCTATCTGGCTTTATGGTTTGTTTGAGAAGATCAGTAGAAGCACCTCAATCACCTCGTTAGTGTGAAAGAGAAACCAATTCTGATCACTTATCAGGCCAGGATGTCACTCCAACCCCAATCGATAGATGAACAGAAAAGGATACAATCCCATTAATCTGAAGCCACAACAATTACAATCATATTTGTCATTGCCTATTAATCAAGGAGCATCCATGTTAATTTCATTCTGCCACAGTCTACAGATAGTGCCATTGTTTGGTGATGATGGAAACATGATCAAGTTGCTTTTGAGAAACCATGGCTACTCTTGGCAGCCATGACTCATAATATAAAGCCGACAGCACAGAAACTGGTTACTTGGTCCAGCTAGTGTTTATACTCTGCACACCCTCCTCTCACTCAAATTACATCTTCTCATCCTGCTCCTATATCCCTTTACTCCATTCTCCTTCATGTATGCAACAAGCCTTGCCTTGAGTATATTAGCTTCATCCATTCATGTGGCAGAGAGTTTCACATTTTCACTACTGTTGTGTTTGGGAATTCCTCCAACATCTTTAATTTAGCTATTAGCTAAATTATCTGTTAGCTATTTATACTTATACTCCCTTGTTCTGGACTCACCCACAAGTAGAAATAACTTCTCCACATCCACCCAATCGAACTCTTTCATAATTTTAATCACTCTGAACTAATCAAGTTTCCTCTTAGGCCTCCCTTTTTCAGAGAAGATAGATGCAGCCTGCTCTCAATATTTCTGTAACATCCTCTCAATTCTGGTGACATCCTTACACTTACGTTTTATTATTGTTTTCGAGGGATGGATGCCAAAATGCGCACAATATTCCAAACACGGTCTAACAAAGGTTGTCCATAAATTTAACATTTCCTGCCTTTTAAACAAATTCTGTTTCTCCAGTACTTTGTACTTTTTATGGTTTCAAATTGCAATCCCCCGTGCAGGGTACAGATACATCACCATCAACAAGGGTCACTACTGAAGTAATGAATCTCTGATTGATTGATCAAGTGGAGTGCTGCTGTTCAGTTTATTAAAGGCACAAACCGTTATTGTTTGAAGCATATTGCACAATTTTGTAGTTAAAGGGGGCTGAGCACGCAGCTGGAGACAACAGGTTATGAGAGAGGAAGGGGAGCAGACAAAGATGGAGGGTTTTGGTTTTCATGCAGGGAAATTAGCCCAAAACATTAATTCATCACTATTTCTATAAGCTACTCCCAGCTGCCAGATTTCATTAAACTATGAGTACATTTTCCAATGTTTCTATTCTCCATCATCATGCTAACCTGGCAGGTAGCCCTCTATCTGTGCATATCAAGTTCACTCTCTCAAATACCAGTAAAACATAAAACAAAATTAGGAAATCAAGTTTCACTATTTACTGAATATTTGTACAAAACTGAACACATCTTGTTCCACACTTGTGCTTCCCATTGGTGGCTTCACAAAGTGCGCTTGATCAATCTTTAAGATGTGCAGAAATACACCCATGGTAGGAGAAGCACCATGTGTAGCAGGAACATAAGAAATAGGAGCAGGAGTAGGCCATCTAGCCCCTCGAGCCTGCCCCGCCATTCAATAAGATCATGGCCGATCTGAAGTGGATCAGTTTCACTTACCCACCTGATCCCTATAACCCCTAATTCCCTTAACGATCAGGAATCCATCTATCCGTGATTTAAACATATTCAACGAGGTAGCCTCCACCACTTCAGTGGGCAGAGAATTCCAGAGATTCACCACCCTCTGAGAGAAGAAATTCCTCCTCAACTCTGTCCTAAACTGACCCCCCTTTATTTCGAGGCTGTGCCCTCTAGTTCTAGTTTCCTTTCTAAGTGGAAAGAATCTCTCCACCTCTACCCTATCCAGCCCCTTCATTATCTTACAGGTCTCTATAAGATCCCCCCTCGGCCTTCTAAATTCCAACGAGTACAAACCCAATCTGCTCAGTCTCTCCTCATAATCAACACCCCTCATCTCTGGTATCAACCTGGTGAACCTTCTCTGCACTCCCGCCAAGGCCAGTGTATCCTTCCGCAAATAAGGGGACCAATACTGCACACAGTATTCCAGCTGCGGCCTCACCAATGCCCTGTACAGATGCAGCAAGACATCTCTGCTTTTATATTCTATCCCCCTTGCGATATAGGCCAACATCCCATTTGCCTCTTTGATCACCTGTTGCACCTGCAGACTGGGTTTTTGCGTCTCATGCACAAGGACCCCCAGGTCCCTCTGCACAGCAGCATGTTGTAATTTCTTTCCATTTAGATAATAATCCAATTTGCTATTATTTCTTCCAAAGTGAATAACCTCGCATTTGTTAACATTATACTCCATCTGCCAGACCCTCGCCCACTCACTCAGGAAGATCAGGGCTGCTACAAACCTCCTTGAATGGTTGTGACTGTCCCATCCAGGATCCCTGCGGCTGGAACACTGGAACCATATCTATTGGTATGAGACCTCTCAAAATCCACCTCCTCAATTTAATATTGCAGTGAAATGTCCACCTGCTTTAGGCTGATCTAAGAGATCTCTGCTCCATTTTCTGATTGGACACATCCAAATTACCCCAAAATTTAGCTGCTTTAGGCAGAATTTTCTCAGCCCCAAGGAGATAGCTTTGGAGCATTGGAAGATCAGAAATAAAAGTGTCGGCCAATTCATTGATGTGTTACTACCTCCTTGCATTTATTCTGGAAGTGGATTCTCAATGATAGCGGCAATCTACCCAGCAGTGGTGGGAAGCCACAAGGGACAAATAGTACCTACTTTACCACAGCAGTACCATTTTCTAAATGTCATTTGGACCCCATGCTGTATCAGCAGCAGCTCAGCTGAGATGGTTGCACAGCAGGATTCTGAAACAGATGTGCAGTCACTGGTATAAAGGGGGGAAAATAGCAAGGAGGAGCTCATGCATTGAGGAAGTGACACTATGAGACTGGACATGGGATCCTCATATTCAGAGGTCAAGTGAACCATGAGGAAGAACAGCAGCAGCAAGATCAACAAACATCCAACAAATACAGCAACATACAGAGAAGTGATTCAGAGGTAGTGGTGAAGGGGCAGGAAGAAGGCGGCGGCACTACTCTCACTAGAGACTCTACTGGTACAAGGTCAGCTTTCTTGATATTGTTGAAGATGGAGTGCAGTCCAAGGCTGTGCGGCTATTGGCGACAGATCCAAATACATTCTAGAAGGTGAGAAGCTGCTACTCTACTTGAGGAAGACTGAATTTTGGGAACTTTATGACGGAGTTTGATCATATGCTATGTGGACTGCTGAGCAACTTGTTCGATACATCTTAGCTGTATCTGCCATTTAATGTGCAATTAATGATTCATAATTGGCTGCAATTTGCCTGTTAATTCATATTTAACTTAAATTGATTCTAGATGTTAGAGTACAGGTGGTTAACTAAGATAGTATTTAGCATTTGCTTTGTATGACTGTTCTATAGTAAAAACCTATTCATTTTGAACTGTGAAATCGTGTGGCTTTATTCTTTCAATTAACAACTGGGATTTTGGATTTTATTTTACGTTTTCAGCTTCTGTTGAAGTATAAATGACTTACGCTCACTTTGAGCAAATAGTGGTCCACTGTAAGGATGAAATTGATGGAGACAAAAGCAATTAGAGATTGGGTGGCTAGCGGAGAGAGTGTTACAAGAAGAGAAACAAGATTTTTATTCACTTTTCCTACTTGCAACATTATGGAAAATCAACTCCTTATTTAAAATATTTTGATTTGATTTATTATTGTCACATGTATGAACATACAGTGAAATGTATTGTTTCTTGCATGCTATACAAATCATACCATTCATAGAGAAGGAAACATAGAAACATAGAAAAACTACAGCACAAACAGGCCCTTCGGCCCACAAATTGTGCAGAACACGTCCCTACCTTCTAGACCTACCTATAACCCTCCATCCTATTACGCTCCATGTACTCATCCAGGAGTCTCATAAAAGACCCTATTGAGTTCGCCTCCACCACCACTGACGGCAGCCGGTTCCACTCGCCCACCACCCTCTGTGTGAAAAACTTACCCCTAACATCTCCCCTGTACCTACCCCCCAGCACCTTAAACCTGTGTCCTCTCGTAGCAGACATTTCCACCCTGGGAAAAAGCTTCTGAGAGTCCACCCGATCTATGCCTCTCAACATCTTATACACCCCTATTAGGTCTCCTCTTATCCTTCGTCTCTCCAAGGAGAAAAGACCGAGCTCCCTCAGCCTATCCTCGTAAGGCATGCCGCTCAATCCAGGCAACATCCTTGTAAATCTCCTCTGCACCCTTTCAATCTTTTCCACATCCTTCCTATAGTGAGGCGACCAGAACTGAGCACAGAATGCTCAGAGAGAGAGTGCAGAATGTAGTGTTACAGTCATAGCCAGGGTGCAGAGAAAGATCAACTTAGTACGAGATACGTCCATTCAAAAGTCTGATAGCAGCAGGAAAGAAGCTGTTCTTGATTCATTCGGTACATGACCTCAGACTTTTGTATCTTTTTTCTGAAGAAAGAAGGTGGAAGAGAGTATGTCCGGGGTGCATGGGGTCCTTAATTATGTTGGCTGCTTTTCCGAGGCAGCGGGAAGTGTAGGCAGAGTCAGTGGATGGGAGGCTGTAAAATGTATTCCATTCAGACCTACTTGCAGTGAGCCCTGAGTCCCTGGGGTTAGTGTCTGTTACAGTGGGCTGGATTTTGGGAGGCCAACGGGGGTCTCATCCACTGCTAAGAGAGCCGGAGGGGAATCCCCATCAGTTTTGTGAGAGAGACCTGATGAATCAAGTCCCCTGCAGACACTTAAGTGGCCACGGTCAGGTCTTCCCTACAATTGAGGACCTGCCCAGTGAGATCTGTCAGCTGATGGTCGTCACCAGAGGCAGCAATGGCTGAAGAGTCTTTCCTGTGATTAAGAAGGCCTGGCCACCATTGTTCCCACCATGTTGAGCTGCACTGAATCCAGCCCAGTGAGATCAAGGGACAGAAAACCAGTGGGATGTTCTGAGTAATACTGCGCTCTTATTATAGAGCAAGAGATGTTCATAGCAGTTAACCTGTTGAACATGTCTTAAACCAGTATCATATGATAGGAAGACAGAACAGGAAAAATAATATTCTCTGCTTTACCTGGATTTTGATGATGTTGTATAGATGTCTAAAAGGGTCAAACCTACATATTGTCACAAAGTTGTATCTGTAAAGCAATTTTCTTCAAATTGCTCGTTTCTGTAACAGTATATGGAATAAACACGCTACCTCCTGGAGTGCAATTTGAATTTTATCCAACTTGTACTTTATTTAATCTTTATTTGCAAGGTAATCTCACAGCTGATCTGTGGGATATCCATTTCCTGCAAATACACCTGGATAATTTTATAAAATGTAAAGAAGTTTTCCACAGTAGGGTCTTGCATAGAATCAATCCATTTCTCACAGCATGCAATAAAAGTGCAAACTACAATAGGAAGTAATGTCACCTTTTCATTTCCCATGGCGCGTGCATTCAGTGCCCTTGAGATTTGTGACTCAAGTCACAAATACCTGATTTATTTTATTTCCAACCCTTTTTTGTGGCTTTTACAACAATATTTCTTCATATAAAGTGGGCAAAATCAGAAAGCCACTGAAAATGGGTGCAGGGATCACTGTGTGCAATTAACCTGTGACAGTTCCTTTCTGTTCAAGCAGCACGCAAACTGTGTGTTACCTGCTCATTGCCATGATTGTGGTGTGCATCCAACACTAAACACGTTCTTAACTAACTGCATGCCTCAGCAGGAGGTCCAAGTTTGTGCAAGACTAGTGCCTCTTAATGTTAACCTACACTACTTAAATGGGAGATGCATTTGGGCAACAGCAGATGGTTTGGGCAGTGTGCCTGGTGAGTAATACCGTATAATGGTTCAACAAGGCAGAGAAGATGCTCCGAGGTTCTCCAGCCGAGCAGGAAGTGGACTGGAAAAGAGAGCTCCCCTATACACAAGAGACCAAGAGGCCCTCCAGACAGATACTGCAAAGGCAGAGGGTGCAGATAGCTCTTGCAATCAATGTCAACATTGTAGCTCTGAGGAACTAGAAGAAAGTCTCAAGAATTTCAGTGCCCTCACACAAAAGTGATGAAAGTCAGGGAATATCTCTGCAAATGCCATACCCTTACAATAAATCACTATCCTCACACACTGCATAATTCACCACCACCCATTTACTCACCTACCAACAATCTTTATCAGTTACAATTCATTTCTGGAAACACAATGTCCTCTGATTTATAAGCTGCAGGTTGTCTAAGCTTGCACTTCCTTGCCCCCCCACTCCCCAGACCGCCAGCCTATTTTTGTCCCTTTCTGTTTTCAGATACCCACAAACTGCAATTTGGTCAGGGAACTGGTGCAGGAGCAAGAAATGGAAGAGGAAGAAAAGACTGATGATGAGGAACACCACCATTCCATCTCATACTTGCAGCGCCCAGCTCAGGTACTGTGTGCACTTTGGAAGATAGTTTAGTGGAAGGTTCTGCATATAGTGAGTCACTGGGCACAAGTAGCCTGCAACCAGAACAGGGGAAAGAGTAGCACAGGAATCACTCACAGAGGGGTGAGGTTGCACATAAATTCTGCCTCAGAGGACTCAGATGAGGACCACGATAAGGCAGCGTATAGAAAGAGGCTGATGCATATGCCCGGAAATGCTTTGTACATTGGCAAGCCTGGTAAAGAGCCTGTGGTCGTTGTCAAAGGAGCATGGAGGAGTCCGGCACCAACCAGACACAGGGCTTTGTGCAGAGCTTGGAGCCATCCTTCCCTGTGTGAAAGTGGTGGTTGACTATTCCAAAATGTGATCCAACCAGAAGGCAAGATTTATATAAAAGCAAATTACTGCGGATGCTGGAATCTAAAACAAAAACAGAAAATGCTGGAAAATCTCAGCAGGTCTGACAGCATCTATGAAGAGGGATCAGAGCTAATGTTTTGAGTCTGGATGACCATTCGTCAGAGCTGAAGACAATAGAAAATAGGATGAAATTTAACTGTTAGGGGGAGGGCGGAATTGACAAAGATGTTTAGACAATAAAACAAAAGGACAGCATTTGATAGTCAATGTGTCAGCTTCTGTTGCAAAACAAGCAGAAGCCACCCAGCATCTGAGTGCTGCAGCAGAATCTTAGATACCTGTCATCTTTGCACAGCTCATTCCACACAAACTCAGATTTCTGTCACCTTGGCTGCAAAGATTAAAGAGGTAAAGGCTCTGACAGCAGTCCAGCAATCTGTCCTCCAGTTCATAACTGGGGTTGCTGAGACATCAATGTGAGGAATGGCAGTGGCTTTGTTGTGCACAAATCTACTATCCTCTCAGGATGACAGCATTCATCGTCCTGCATTATCAATTGCGTCACTACTGCTGAATCCCCACAATCAACATCTTGGGGGTTACCATTGACCAGAAACTGAACTGGACCAGCCATATAAATACTGTGGCTACCAGAGCAGGTCAGAGGTTGGGAATCCTCTAGGAAGTAACTCACCTCCTGACTCCCCAAAGTCCGTCCACCTACAAGGCACAAGTCAGGAGTGTGATGGAATACTCTCCACCTGCCTGGATGAGTGCAACTCCAACAACACTCAAGAAGCTTGACACAATCCAGGACAAAGCTGTTCCTTTTATTGATACCCCATCCACAAACATTCACTCCTTCCACAACTGACGCACAATAGCAGCGGTGTGTACCATCTACAAGATGCACTGCAGCAACTCACCAAGCTCCATAGACAGCACCTTCAAAACACAAAGCCGCTACCATCTAGAATGACAAGGGCAACAGACATCTTGGAACACCACCTGGAAGTTTCCCTCCAAGTCACTCACTATCCTGAGTTGGAAATATATCGCCATTCCTTCTCTGTTGCTGGGTCAAATTCCTGGATCTTCATCCCTAACAGCACTGCCAGTGTACCGACACCTCAGGAACTGTAGCAGTTCAAGAAGGCAGCTCACAACAACCTTCTCAAGAGCAATTGGAGATCGGCAATAAATGTTGGCCCAGCCAATGACATCCACATCCCATTAATGCATAAAAAAGGAGAATGGAGAATTGCTCCCGGAAGAACTTGGTTGGATATGGTCTCTTGCTGAGAGCTCTTCTCCCCATCCTTGTCCCTCTTGGAGCAGCTGGTCTTTCCCTGTGTTGTCTTTGCTCATTCCCGTTATGCTGCTGGCTGAGGGGTACAGGAACTTCAGCATTCAAGTCCAGGAGCCACTGTTCTGACCATAATCCTTGAAGTCAGAACCAAGGCATTTACCACGGGCCACATCACTTCCTGTAGACTTCAGCGACTTTAAATAGTAAAAACCACCAAACAGTTCTACTAACTCAGCAGCAGCCCATATAAATCAATCAGCAACTAACCCATAGTGCTGGTGGGGAGGGGAGGGGTCCTTCAAGCTTCTGAGCATATGTTCAGCTGGACAGAGTTTAGAGCAAGCAGTGAATGGCGAATTCAGTTTGAAAAAGACACCACTGGCATCAAACCAGCATTATCTGCTGACTGGCATCATGATCTGCCTACTCTGCACAATTCCAGTGCATGTTTCCAGGGCCTGTGCTAATGACCTACCCAACATGGTTTCCAGCACGGCCCATACCAGAAGTGTGCGCACATAGCACAAACACCATTTTGGCACTAAAAAAATACCTGTAGCACAGAAAATATGGGCGCTACACAACAAAAATGATGTTGAATAAATGTTTAACTCTTAATCTGCTGGCTGATCTGGAGAAATGCTAATCTCTTTTTCCAATAATTACACCTCCTTTCACTTTTTTCCTTCCATTTTAGCTAGGAGCAAGTACTTTATTTATTATCCTCTTAAAATTGCTTTGAACAAAAGAATGCAAAAATAGTGCCTGCTGAATTGAAGGGGAGGCAATAGCAATAAAATTGTTGCTGTTCATCCAGAAGTTAGGGAATGTTTGTTAAACATTTCCTGGAACTTTCCACAATAACGTACAAGAACTATGAAGCTCTGATTTTTGTGGCAAAGAAATTTACACATAACTGATTTATCCTAGTCTAATTTTGAAATATTGTTTGCAAGGCTATGGAGATGCATGCACCATACCCTCTGCCATTCATGTATGAAAATGGAGTTGTCCCCTGCCCCTTTCAGCCTCTACACGTTTGCTGATACTTCCATTGATGAAAATAGAATCCCAACAGTGCAGCCTATCGAGCCTGCACCGACAACAATGTCACCCAGGCCTATCCCCGTAACCCCAAGTATTTACCCTGCTAATCCCCCGGCACTAAGTGTCAATTTAGCATGGCCAATCCACCTAATCCGCACATCTTTGGAGTGTGGGAGGAAACCGGAGCAAGCAGAGGAAACGCATGCTGACAGAAGGAGAATGTACAAACTCCACACAGTCACCGGAGGCTGGACAATAAGGCAAATAGCCAATCTCCTCTCATACCTATGATAGTATTGTTACATTGCCAATTCAGAGACAGGACTGGCACATTTGGCTCCTGTTCATAGCCTAATCGGACAAGACTGGGTTCTTGTGTGGATCCGTGCTCCAATATGAATGTTGCAGTAATGTTCCATATATAATTTTCACGCTGTCACCATCTTTTGGAACACTCGAACAAGCGGCACTTATATGGCAGGTGCCATCTTTTGCACAGCTGAAAATTAGAAAGGCTTAAGATAGCATTGAGTAGGCAGGATAATACCATAAGCTCTGATGTGTTATTCACTGCTGACGAAAACTCATTGATCATGATGCACTACTGTTTTTTAAAAACAAATGTTTTCCCTCATTTACATTTTAGACATTTCTGGACAGTTTATTCAGGAATTACACTGACTGGACCAAAATCAAAAGGCAAAATCCAACCAACATTTGCAGCAACATTCTTCAGACTAGGAGGAAAGCAGCAGGAAGGTACCGATACATTAGTAATCATTTTCTAAAGTTCTCTAGATTTAGAAATTATACCTTTGGATTGGAACATTTCAAATATGACCATGAATAGGGGTTGAGAGAGGTAACTATAGGCTTGTCAATTTCACATCAAATGTGGGGAAATTACTGCAATCTGTCACTTAATGTAGTGATTGAGCATTTGAAATGTTATCAGCTGATAAAAGAAAGTTAGAACTTATGCCAGGTAAGTCATGTCTGACTAAATTAAATACTTTGAAGGGATCACTAGCATGGTTGATGGGTGAGTGGCAATAGATGTTGTCTATATGAACTTCCGAAGAAACGTGATATTGTTCTGTACAAGAGGTTATTAGCAACAATGAAAGTGCACAGAATTGGAAATAACATTGGGACACATTTTGATAATTAGGTTGGATTGGAGACAGAACATGTTCTCTGATTGGTGGTATGTTGATATGCTGTGTACAGTTCTGGTCACCCTATTATAGAAAGGATATTATTAAACTAGAAAGAGTGCAGAAAAAATTTAGTAGGATGCCACGGGGATTGATGGTTTGAGTCATAAGGAGAGACTGGATAGACTGGGACATTTTTCTCTGGAGCATAGGAGGCTGAGGGGCGATCTTATAAAGATCTATAAAATAATGAGGGGCACAGATCAGCTAGATAGTCAATATCTTTCCCCAAAGGTAGGGGAGTCTAAAACTGGAGGGCATAGGTTTAAGGTGAGAGGGGAGAGATACAAAAGGGTCCAGAGGGGCAATTTTTTCACACACAGGGTGGTGAGTGTCTGGAACAAGCTGCCAGAGGTAGTAGTAGAGGCAGGCATGATTTTGTCTTTTAAAAAGCGTTTGGACAATTGCATGGGTAAGATGGGTATAGAGGGATTTGGGCCAAATGTGGGCAATTGGGACTTGCTGAGGGTTTTTTTTTAAAAAGAAGGGTGGCATGAACAAGTTGGGCCAAAGGGCCTGTTTCCATCTTTAAACCTCCATGTGGCATGTGATATTCCCCACCGATCCAAACTAGGACCAGAGTTTTTCACTTTCTATTCTGGCCTCTTGTGCATCTCTGATTTTAATCACTCCATCATTGGCAGCCATGTCTACAGCTGTTCTGGACTCTAAGCTCCAAGTGACCTCCTTAAAGATCTCTGCTGCTCTATCTGCCTCTCCTCATTTAAAATGCTCCTTTTGGTCACCTATTCTAATATCTTGTACCTCATATCATATATTCTCATAGCTTGGTGTCAAATTTTATTTAATAGCACTCTTGTGAAGTGCCTTAGGATGTTTTAGTAGGCACAGTAAGAAGTCTCACAACACAAGGTCAAAGTCCAACAGGTTTATTTGGTAGCACGAGCTTTCGGGGTGCTGCCCCTTCATTGGGTGAGTGGAGGATTTGGTTCACAAGCAACGCATATATAGACACAAACTCAATTACAAGATAATGGTTGGAATGCGAGTCTTAACAGGTATTCAAGTCTTTGCAGGTACAGACAATGCGAGTGGTGAAAGGGTTAAGTACAGGTTAAAGAGGTGTGAATTGTCTCAAGCCAGGATAGTTAGTGAGATTTTGCAAGCCCAGGCAAGTCGTGGGGGTTACAGATAGTGTGACATGAACCCAAGTTCCCGGTTGAGGCCGTCCTCATGTATGTGGAACTTGGCTATCAGTTTCTGCTCGGCGATTCTGCGTTGTCGTGTATCTTGAAGGCTGCCTTGGAGAACGCTTACCCGAAGATCAGAGGCTGAATGTCCTTAACTGCTGAAGTGTTCCCCGACAGGAAGGAAACACTCCTGCCTGGTGATTGTCGAGCGGTGTTCATTCATCCATTGTCGTAGCATCTGCATCGTGTCCCCAATGTACCATGCCTCGGGACATCCTTCCCTGCAGCGTATCAGGTAGACGTGAGAGTATGTACCGTGTACCTGGTGGATGGTGTTCTCACATGAGATGATGGCATCCGTGTCGATGATCCGGCACGTCTTGCAGAGGTTGCTGTGGCAGGGTTGTGTGGTGTCGTGGTCACTGTTCTCCTGAAGGCTGGGTAGTTTGCTGCATACAATGGTTTGTTTGAGGTTGCACGGTTGTTTGAAGGCAAGTAGTGAGGGTGTGGGGATGGCCTTGGCGAGATGTTTTCTGGAGAAGATGTCGTAGTTTCTCTGCACTGGGGAAGTACTGGACAACGAAGGGTACTCTGTCCACCGTGTCCTGTGTTTGCCTTCTGAGGAGGTCGGTGCGGTTTTTCGCTGTGGCGCGTCAGAACTGTCGATCGATGAGTCGAGCGCCATATCCTGTTCTTACGAGGGTATCTTTCAGCATCTATAGGTGTCCTTTGCGATCCTCCTCATCTGAGCAGATCCTCTGTATACGGAGGACTTGTCCATAGGGAATGGCTTCTTTAACGTGTTGAGGGTGGAAGCTGAAGAAGTGAGCATCGTGAGGTTATCTGTGGGCATGCAGTACAGTGAAGTGCTGAGGTGACCGTCCTTGATGGAGATTCGCATGTCCAAGAATGCAACCGATTCCGGAGAGTAGTCCATGGTGAGTCTGATGGTGGGATCGAACTTGTTGACATCATCATATAGTTGTTTCAGTGATTGTTCGTCCAAAGGAAAAAAATGTCATCGATGTATCTAGTGTATAGCATTGGTTGAAGTTCCTGTGCAGTGAAGAGGTCTTGTTCGAACCTGTGCATGAAGATGTTGGCATATTGAGGTGCACATTTGATCCCCATGGCTGTTCCATGAGTCTGGATGAAGTACTGGTTGTTGAAGGTGAAGACGTTGTGGTCCAGGATGAAGCGGATGAGTTGTAGAATTACGTCTGGAGATTGGCAGTTGTTGGTGTTGAGTACTGAGGCAATTGCAGCAATGCCGTTGTGTCCCACGTGAGGCCGGCATTGCAGCATTACTGTGCATGCGCCGATCCCGGTGCTGACAGATCGACGCATGGGCAGTGGCCAGCTCAGTGCTATGCTGCTGGCCTCTCCAGTGGGAATAGGTCCCACCCAGCTTTTTAGTGCTATTCACGCTAGTGCGCTCTGTGATGCAGAATGTAGGAGATTCATTTTGAAAATCCCACCTGAAAAAACAACAGCGGAATTTATTCCAGTTATTACACGAATTCAACACTTTGAATTTTTTTGGGAGAATCCCACCCACGGAGTTCAATAAGAGCATCTGAGAAAGAAATACTGGAATATCTCTTTATTGGTGAGAGACCAAGAGTTGATGGTGAGCAAATGAATTCCGGTGTCCATGTACACAAATTATTAAAAGCTAATGCATAACTTCAAAAGTAATGACAAAGGCGAATGGAATGTTGGCCTTTATCTCAAGGGGCTGTGATACAAAAGTAAGAAAGTGGTGTTTCAGTTGCCTAGAGCCTTGTCCAGACCCCATCTAAAGGTTTGTATTCATTTTTGAGCTTTGAACCTTATATTATTGTTGTTGTAGATTCATTAATTCCCAAAGAGTGTCAGCAGCAAACACTCTGGGTGTGATCTCACTGGCCAATCACGACCTGCTGCCGCTGCAAATGAGGACGGAGAATTTGGTGCTCAGCCAAATCTCCGTTCACTGCAGCAAGACCAAAAAATCCTGTTGGCATGAACGGCCTGAAAACTCTGCCCACTGACTTTATTTTAACAGTTATGAAAACTCTCCCTTGCACTAGCTTTTAAAGTTTATTTATTAGTGTCACAAGTAGGCTTACATTAACAGTGCAATGTACTGTGAAAACCCTCCAGTTGCCACACTCCAGCGCCTGTTCGGGTACACTGAGGGAGAATTTAGCATAGTCAATGCACCTAACCTGCATGTCTTTCGGACTGTGGGAGGAAACCCACGCAGACACGGGTAGAACATGCCACACAGACAATGACCCAAGTTGAGAATTGAACCCGGGTCCCTCGCGCTGTAGGACAGCAGTGCTAACCACTGTGCCACAGCTTTCTCTTAGCCCCTCTCAGATCACATGAATATATGTAATTTCTTTCTATGACATCTCAGACAATTACAGTTAACCCTTTATGGGATTTGTCTAACTTACTCCATTATTCAACAAACCTCCGGATATATATAATATATACTGATCTTAGATGGGTGCAGCATAGATTCACTAGGGATGAAAGGAGTAAATTATAAAGACAGATTCCACAATTCTCTTGAGTTTAGAAGGTTCGGGGTTGATCTAATTGAACATTTAAAACAATAAAGGAATTCATTAGAGTAGAAACAGAGAAACTATTTCTGCTGGTGGGAGAATCCAGAACCCCTTTCTCACCCAGACTGTGCATTAAGCATACATAATTTTGAATAGTTTTTGAGGAGTGATTTCAGATGTGAACTATTCTGGTCCTATTGAAATAGACATCAGAAACTAACCGAGTTCTTGTATGCTAGAAACCAAACCTGTACAGAACAGTGTTGAATTGTCATTGCCAGCTATGATGATTGATTTCAGTGATCCCATCACTTGTTGCAGCAGAGGAGGACAATCTTGAAAAAAGTCACACATTCAAAACCCCGTTTCTCTTGCCACAGATGCTGCCAGACCTGCTGAGTTTTTCCAACCTTTTCTGTTTGTATTATGGAAAACGACTTAAATGTCAGATTGTTCGATTTATACCCACCTAATCAACAGGCCGAGGCACAGCTATCTGGTTGCATATCCTTGAAATATTGTCAATCTCCAAATATAGTCATTGTACTTCCACTGGCAGTTGTGGGTTCAATTTTAAGTTACTCAGAACCCAATCCACTTACACAAGGTCAAAATCAGGCTGACTGTGTCTGTGGCCTTGAATATTGATGTCTGCAATTCCTTGCAGGATAACACAGGGAACATTGAATATCTAAAAAGATGATGAATGTTTTATCCAGCACAGGGCCAATACTTTAGTCTCCCTTCTAGAACAGCAGTAGCAGCATGACAATGCTATCTAATTTCATTGCACTACCGGATTTCCTGAAGCACAGATGATTATTGTGGGTAACCATGTGACTATCCAATGAAATGGTACAGGTGAACAGAAAAAGATTCTACCTCATCAGTGTGCAGAAAGTCTGATCAAGAGCAAATGTGCATGCAAATTGACCAGACCTGGCAAATATACCCTTTTGTATTGGAACTTGACCCATTTATATATTTATTTGAAATACCCTATTTGTGCATTCCAGCATTGTTTCAGGGCTAACAAAAGTCACCCCAGTTAATGTAGAGTCAATACAGTTTCAGTGAGGCAGATCACAGCCTGAAATGTGAAGGTCTAATGGCAATTTCATGTCAGAAATGGAGGCCTTGAGCTGAATTTCTCTTTTCTAATATGGCCATCCTGTTCCCTCATCCCTTTATTCACTTGTGACAGAGTAATAAATGTTCTAGGATCACTGAAGGAAGTGATGTCATGTCTCACATGACCTGAGCATTTTGGGTACAGACTAACAGAATACAAAGTGTGTAAACGTGTTCCAGTACTCAGGGTGTGTGTCAATTAAGACATGCTTCACCAATAAACGGACAGTATAATGGAAAAAGTCCCAGACTGTATCTGTATAGCCAACAATATTGCGGAGAATCAAGGCAGAACACTATCAAACTTTGCATTTGTTAATGCTGGTTGCTCACCAGAAGTGCCAGGTCAACATTGGGTATATCAACTTCCGTGTATGGATGTAGACAATCACTGGCCCTAGACAAAATAGAGGGTGTCAGAGCTGTGTCAACCCAGGCGACCTTACAATGGTACCTAGGTTTGTTGAACTTTTTCCGTGTATACCTAATTACACTGAGTGAGCAGCATTAGGTAATTATGATGCAATTAGGCAAGAATTAGGGGGCATAAGTTGGGAACAGAAACTGTCAGGGAAAGGAACTAATGAAAAGTGGAACTTTTTCAAGGAACAAATACTGGGTGTCCTCAATAGGTATGCCCCTGTCAGGCAGGGAGGAAATGGCCGAGTGAGGGAACCATGGTTCACGAAAGAGGTGGAATGTCTTGTGAAAAGGAAGAGGGAAGCTTATGTAGGGATGAGGAAACAAGGTTCAGATGGCTTGATTGAGGGTTACAAGTTAGCAAGGAATGAGCTGAAAAAGGGGCTTAGGAGAGCTAGGAGGGGACATGAGAAGTCCTTGGCGGGTCGGATCAAGGAAAACCCCAAGGCTTTTTACTCTTATGTGAGGAATAAAAGAATGATCAGGGTGAGGTTAGGGCCGGTCAAGGACAGTAGTGGGAACTTGTGTATGGAGTCAGTAGAGATAGGCGAGGTGATGAATGAATACTTTTCTTCAGTGTTCACCAAGGAGAGGGGCCATGTTTTTGAGGAAGAGAAGGTGTTACAGGCTAATAGGCTGGAGGAAATAGATGTTCGGAGGGAGGATGTCCTGGCAGTTTTGAATAAACTGAAGGTTGATAAGTCCCCTGGGCCTGATGAAATGTATCCTAGGATTCTTTGGGAGGCGAGGGATGAGATTGCAGAGCCTTTGGCTTTGATCTTTGGGTCCTCGCTGTCCACGGGGATAGTGCCAGAGAACTGGAGAATGGCGAATGTTGTTCCTCTGT
This sequence comes from Mustelus asterias, assembly GCF_964213995.1. Taxonomy (NCBI): domain Eukaryota; kingdom Metazoa; phylum Chordata; class Chondrichthyes; order Carcharhiniformes; family Triakidae; genus Mustelus; species Mustelus asterias. The sequence goes on along the minus strand of NC_135802.1, from coordinate 80,250,900 downwards.
TTAAGAAAGGGAATAGAAATGACCCTGGTAATTATAAACCGGTTAGTCTTACTTCGGTGGTTGGTAAATTGATGGAAAAGTTCCTTAGGGATGGGAATTACGACCATTTAGAAAGATGCGGATTAATCCGGATAGTCAGCACGGATTCGTGAAGGGCAAGTCGTGCCTCACAAATTTGATTGAATTTTTTGAGGAGGTAACTAAGTGTGTTGATGAAGGTAGGGCAGTTGATGTCATATACATGGATTTTAGTAAGGCGTTTGATAAGGTCCCCCATGGTCGGCTTATGATGAAAGTAAGGAGGTGTGGGATAGAGGGAAAGTTGGCCGATTGGATAGGTAACTGGCTGTCTGATCGAAGACAGAGGGTGGTGGTGGATGGAAAATTTTCGGATTGGAGGCAGGTTGCTAGCGGAGTGCCACAGGGATCAGTGCTTGGTCCTCTGCTCTTTGTGATTTTTATTAATGACTTAGAGGAGGGGGCTGAAGGGTGGATCAGTAAATTTGCTGATGACACCAAGATTGGTGGAGTATTGGATGAGGTGGAGGGCTGTTGTAGGCTGCAAAGAGACATAGATAGGATGCAAAGCTGGGCTGAAAAATGGCAAATGGTGTTTAACCCTGATAAATGTGAGGTGATTCATTTTGGTAGGACTAATTTAAATGTGGATTACAGGGTCAAAGGTAGGGTTCTGAAGACTGTGGAGGAACAGAGAGATCTTGGGGTCCATATCCACAGATCTCTAAAGGTTGCCACTCAAGTGGATAGAGCTGTGAAGAAGGCCTATAGTGTGTTAGCTTTTATTAACAGGGGGTTGGAGTTTAAGAGCCGTGGGGTTATGCTGCAACTGTATAGGACCTTGGTGAGACCACATTTGGAATATTGTGTGCAGTTCTGGTCACCTCACTATAAGAAGGATGTGGAAACGCTGGAAAGAGTGCAGAGGAGATTTACCAGGATGCTGCCTGGTTTGGAGGGTAGGTCTTGGTTGAGGGAGCTAGGGCTGTTCTCTCTGGAACGGAGGAGGTTGAGGGGAGACTTAATAGAGGTTTATAAAATGATGAAGGGGATAGAGTGAATGTTCAAAGACTATTTCCTCGGGTGGATGGAGCTATTACAAGGGGGCATAACTATAGGGTTCGTGGTGGGAGATATAGGAAGGATATCAGAGGTAGGTTCTTTACGCAGAGAGTGGTTGGGGTGTGGAATGGACTGCCTGCAGTGATAGTGGAGTCAGACACTTTAGGAACATTTAAGCGGTTATTGGATAGTCATATGGAGCACACCAGGATGATAGGGAGTGGGATAGCTTGATCTTGGTTTCAGATAAAGCTCGGCACAACATCGTGGGCCGAAGGGCCTGTTCTGTGCTGTTCTATGTTCTATCACTTAGAGAACTGCTGTGCAAGACCACCAGCAAGTGTTTGCGTCTTTAAAATCAGCTTAGCCTATTTCAATACTATGATCCTACCAAAGAGACCAATTTGGAAGTAGCCACATCCCAGAAGGGATTGGGCACAAGCATCCTGAAAGACCAGTGCCCTGCAGTGGTGGGGGTGCCAGGGCCTGCTGATTAACCATACAGTGATAGAGGTTTACAGCATGGAAACAGGCCCTTTGGCACAACTTATCTGTGCCACCCTTTTTTTTTAAACCACTAAGCTAGTCCCAATTGCCCGCGTTTGGCCCATATCCCTCTATACCCATCTTACCTATGTAACTGTCTAAACGCTTTTTAAAAGACGAAATTGTACCCGCCTCTACTACTACCTCTGGCAGCTTGTTTCAGACACTCACCACCCTCTGTGTGAAAGAATTGCCCCTCTGGACCTGTTGGTATCTCTCTCCTCTCATCTTAAACTTATACCTTCTAGTTTGAGACTCCCCTACCTTTGGGAAAAGATGTTGACTATCTAGCTGATCTATGCCCCTCTTTATTATGTCTCTACATGATCACCCCTAAGCCTTCTAGGCGCAGAGCCACACATGGAGGTGACTCAGAGGGGACATTACTGGCCACAGGTCGCGAGAACCTTCAGATACCAGGATGGGATGTGTTGTTGGAAAGAAAATGGATGTTGTGGGATTACTTTAAAATACTTTAGGTGGAGAATGACTGAAGGAAGTGATGTCATCTTTCACATGATCCAGGAGTTCTGGATAGAGGTGTATAGAGCCTGTTCCTGTACTCAGGGTGCCAGATCAGAAACCCCAAAGTATGTTGTGAAGCCAGACTAGACCCCAACGTTTTTTATTTTGGCATAAATGTAAGGAAAGGATGCTTCACCTCAGGAGTGATTCCACTGACAAATTAGGGATTTTGTTTTATCAATACAAACTTTATTCATAACACAGTTTAAATATAATTTGGGCGGCACGGTAGCACAGTGGTTAGCACTGCTGCTTCACAGCTCCAGGGACCTGGGTTCGATTCCCGGCTTGGGTCACTGTCTGTGTGGAGTTTGCACATTCTCCTCGTGTCTGCGTGGGTTTCCTCCGGGAGCTCCGGTTTCCTCCCACAATCCAAAGATGTGCGGGTTAGGTTGATTGGCTATGCGAAATTGCCCCTTAGTGTCCTGGGATGCAGGGATTAGTGGGTAAAATATATGGGGGTAGGGCCTGGGTGGGATTGTGGTCGGTGCAGACTCGATGGGCCGAATGGCCTCTTTCTGTACTGTAGGGTTTCTATTCTATGATTCATAACTCTGACAAAATGAATCAGTTTAATTCTGAACCATTGAACAATCTTTAAACATAAAAGAAACTCTTAATATCTAACTTTATCACTATTCAGTCCCAATCAAGTAAGATTTCGCTTATGGACTTAAACCCTTCTTTAAAAATAGTTAGCAAATCCAGGCATACTTGCTTTGACTTAGGTTAACAGCTTTGGAGTTTCCAGATAGATTTTGTAAAGCGACAGTGGCTTGTAGGCTTCTATCTTTAAACAGTCCTCTCCAGCAACTGAATTCAGAAAGCTGTTTTCCTCAGCTACAAGCCTAGCTCCTCCCATTAACCTAATCTCACATGACTCTGTTCCTGTATAGCTAACTTACCTTTCATTACTTTAATCAAAAAACACCCCATTAAGCCTTCTCCTAAATAAACATTCACCTGGCTAAAATGAGTAATTATCCTGCTTTCCAGCATCTGCTATATTCCTAACCAATAAACCAACTGTTTGTAGAAAAACACTGAATCTTAAAGTCGTCCCTTCAAACATAGAACATATTATAGCACAGTACCATTACAGTATGTTCCAGTTACAATAGAGAACCCATGTATTTGTTGTATATTATATGTATTCATGTGACTTCTACATAAGTTACCAACTAAAGGAGAAAATAGTAACAGTAAACACAGCATCTACATTCATAATTTAAAATTTTTGCAAAATTTTAATCTTAGCATACAAAATATCAATGGTTGCATCAAAAAGTGTAGCTATTCAGGTTAGGGATTTACTTTACAGCTTTTGCAGCGAGTAAAATAATATAGGTTCTTCAAATAGAATAATTAAAAAACACATGAGTAAGATTGCCGAAGATTTACATTGGTAAAAGAACTGAATTAAGTATAATTTATATATTATCTATATTTATATTGTTGTCCCGACTTTGCAGTCAGAGCAGTGACAGCATTCACTGTTGGCCACACTGTAAAATGCAAGCTTACCTAACTTGTTGCTGAATCTCTTCACTTGATTACTAGATGTGAAAACACCTCTTCTCCAATCTGTGTTTTAGCTTTTGCTGAATTTCAGCAGACATGTGAAACACATTATCCTATAGGTAGGTTGTTGATCATGTTTAGGGACCGTTGGAATAGACATTAACAGCTGCCAATTGTAGCCAGTGGCAGAGAATGCTTTGCCTTTCTAGCTGTTGACCACTGCTTCAATTGCCTTTCTGTTCTCATACTCTGAAACTCTGCCAAGTCTGTCAGAGGAGTGGCATTGAAAAATGAAACACTGTTAATGGGATTATAAGATTTAGGAATATGTTTTTGTTTTCTACACTCTTTGTTTAAGAAGCCTTGATTGTGCTAATGTATAACAGCACCCTAGATTTTATTAAAGGTGCAAGCTAATTGAAGTGTTGTGAAGGCTCTGCCAGACAATTTAGTTCTTGTTTAAAAGACACATGGTGACGATAAATATCACAGTCATGTTGAACATGCTTTACGATTGACTGACAATGTCCAGATGCCCTCTAACTGGTTATATAAATCAGTTTCACACCACCCCTGTGTTGCACTTTTGCTATTTTCAGATATTTTCTTTTTAAATAGATACAGATGGCAACCACCTCTGAAAAAGATAGTCATTTGTAATAATTTTGCAATAGTCTATAAAACATGAGTCTTATGCTGAGCATGATGAATCATTCAATTCAATCTTCTAAAAGAAGGAAAAGTTAAACACAAGCTTAATTTTGTTTTAGTCTCTCAACTTCTCAATTTCTTTCAGTGAGTTTGTCAAAAATACCATTTATCTTTTGGAAAATGAAGAAAGTATTCAAGATGCTTTCAATTCCAAGTGCCAGAATTAGGTTTGGAAAGTGCTTAAAGCAATTTAAAGCAGACGATTTGTCCAACATAAGTTACTATTTACTGGTTAGCTGTTTTCTTTCTCCCTTTGTATTTAAAGCTGGCTCCAACAATCAGGTTTTGAAGAGGTACACTGAAGTTATTTTGTGTATCCTGGGATTTAATTTAATTATAAGAATTCAAAGTGCACAGAAGCCTAGCTAAAGCATTAAAAAACTTTAAGAAAAAAAATTATATTTCAGACACGTTTTGTTGCCTTAATGGAATTGCAAAGTGAAGACAGTACACTATTCAGCACTGCAGCAATTCAATCAAAGTGGCTAATGAAAAAGATCTTTTGGTTACAACCTCTTTTGGTAGAATGTGCGAGCAGAATTTATGTTGCATATGAAGCCAGAAACATTTCTGACCACAGCTCATAAGCCACATTTTATTTATGCTGGCACTTTTCCATTATTTGTTCACAGGCATTCAGACTAGTTTGCCCTGTTCTAGTTTTGGAATAAAGCTATGGCATTAATTTCCCAGGCATTCTGTTAAGCAAAGCAATTTTGGTTCCTTTGGCTACAAGCAGTTCCCATTACAGAGCAGCAATGTCTCCCAAATACGAGAAGAAAATAGGCTTAACATGATATATGTTAGAGGGTAGCTGATTATGGTGGACAAAATTATGAGGGACATAGATAAGGTAGATAGGAAGAAACTTTTCCCACTAATAGAGGGGCCAATAACCATGGGGCATTGATTTAGAAGGGATTTGAGGAAAAACATTTTCACCCAGAACTCACTGCCTGAAAATGGTGGTAGAGGCAGGAACCCTTACAACATTTAAGAAACATTTAGATGAACATTTGAAATGTCATAGCAAACAAGTCTATGGACCAAGTGCTAGAAAATGGGATTAGAACAGATAAGTGCTTGGTGGCCAGCATGGACATGATGGGCCGAAGGGCCCTTTCTGTGCTGTAATGACTGTAGTTTCCTTTCCCGGGATTAAAATTGTGCAATGTCGGAGAGAACAAGAAACATAAAGGATGTGGACGCCTCTCACAAAAATATTCAATTTATGGCATTCATAAAGTCTATTTCAGTACAATAAATGACAAATGAATGACAAGCTTGAGGGGGTGAATGGCCTATTCCTTTACCTATGTTCCTAAAACACATCAACATATTATGTATGTATTTTTTATAGTTTACCACCATTCTGGATATCCGATGGCTGGGAATATTTCATGACTCTGAGGAGTTGGGATGGCAACACGTAGCACAAGGGTCCAAGAAAAGTTTTTCAAACATTCATTTCATGTTACATGGCTTTTTCAGTTCAAAAGATTCTCTTTGAGACGACTAATATGAAGATTAACAAAACTAACTGCTTGTAGCGGTGCTTAGTAGTCATAGGTTTATAAAAATGTCAATGATGGAAAATACAAATTTGGATTGGAAACGTCCATTATTGCAATTAAAATGAAGATTTTAGATATTTTATAAATAAAAATAGTTGAGACAATGATCATAGTCTGTAACATGGCTTCAACATCCCAACAATTTATGTAGTCAAAACTTTTCTTGGACCCTTGTGCTACGTGTTGCCATCCCAACTCCTCAGAGTCATGAAATATTCCCAGCCATCGGATATCCAGAATGGTGGTAAACTATAAAAAATACATACATGATATGTTGATGTGTTTTGGGAACATAGGTAAAGGAATAGGCCATTCACCCCCTCAAGCTTGTCATTCAATTGCATCATGGTTGTTCGGTAGCTCAAATGCACTCTCCTGCATTAGCTCCCTATTGTTTGACATTCTTACTTAACAAAAATCTATCAGTCATAATCTTGAAAACTCCAATGTCCTAGTGTTCTCAGCCTCTTGAAACAGAGAATTCCCGATTTCTTATATGCATTAAAGTGTTTTCTGATTTTGCTCCTAAATGCCCTAGCTCTAATTTTAAGGTTGTAACAATTACCTTCTTGGTTCAACCATCAGAGGAAATCATTTCTCTGCATGTATGGTGATATGTCTTTTTAAAATTTTAAGCACCTCACCTGATCACCTTTAAATCTCCTAAGCCAGGTTTATGCAACCTGCCCTCACTCATAATTTAAGCATTGGTAGCACTCTGAAAGAGATATTATTATCAATCCTAACTGACGTTCAAATTTAACATCGGTAAAATATTCTCATTATACGACTTGAATTAAAAATTTAACAAAATGCGATTTAGCCCACTAAAATTTGCTGATTTAATTCAAAGCCATAGAAATTGTGGTACCATTTTCCCCAACGTTAGCCATGACAGAAAGTTGGCAGCATTTCTGCTCAAGTTTCTCCCTTAGCATAAGACTATAATCTTGTCTTATGGTAGAGAGTTATTAGCTCTGATGGTATGTTGTGTGAACTAGTTGAAGCACACATGTAAATTCTAAAGAAAGTTAATGTGAATGAGCTGTTAATGGCACATGGGCCTCATTTTATTGCTCTTGTGCAAACTGATTCAGTTTGAAACAGTAGCAAGCAGCAGGGCAGTATCACTTCATCCACACTGCCTCCAGTGTTTTAACATTATTTTCCTTTCATCTGAGAGGGCACGTAAATATCAGCAAGACTAAAGAGGACTGTCTATTTACAGTAGTGTAACAGAAGATGGATGACACCTTGCAGTGATTCATCAGACCAAACTAAATAACTGGCTGAAAATTAAAAAGGTGATCTGTTGCAATTGAACTATAATAATTTCATGTTATGTTATATCTTCATAAATCCATATTTTATTAGTGTTTAAAAGCATGTATTACAATGTTTTTCCTAACACAATGAAATGTATGTGATTTATGATGTATGTTACTTGTCGGTTTTTAAGATCATGAATCCTTTATAGATATTTTAAATGTTTTGATTATAGCAGCTTACTTTTATTAAGGAAATATTTTTACTTATTTCTACAGTTTGTGTTAATGTAGTTTTCAGACACATCCAGTATAGAATTTATCTTAAATTGTTCTTGGGATGTGGACTGCACTGACAAAGCAGTATTTATTATTTATCCCTAGATGGCTACTCAGTGCTGCAATGATCTAACCAAGTAAGAGAAACCAGTTACCTCTTCCAAGAGTGCATTTAGCTATGCATGTTTGACATTACAATGATTTCCCCTTTACTGTGTGAAAATACTCTTTACCATCAATATCCACCAGATAGTGCAGTAACCTTAAGAGCGGGGATAGATCAAATACAGGTGGTGAACACATGAAAAAAATTACACCCTTCCCCCCTCTAGGAAGATCCTAGATATGGCAATCATTATAGATTGTTGAGGTGATGAAGTCAGCTAAATGTACCAACTCAAGAATCATCATGTCAATGCTATCTGCTTCAACTACTCCACAAGGCAGCAAGTTTCAGATTCTCAGAATATTCTTATAAAAATCCAAAAATACTGATAACAAAAATTGGGTGGATGTTACCTTTTGCCTCTGCCAGCCCAAATATTTTACCACTCAAAAGGGGTGCTGCTGATGGGAATATCTAGATTTGAGCATGAAACCGTGTCACTGGCTAAAACCTTTGCAATTAACAGATTGTATTACACTCGATCGCAGGCACATATATATATTTCAAGTGTCAATAATGCTCTAAGAAATAAAGATACATTTGCAGTACACGTTCATTTATACATGTGTACCAACATTAAGAAAATAAAATATTTTACTGAATTAATAGATTCAGTGAAGGCTCCAAGTCCAAACATTAATTTAATCCTTTTATTGAGGGCATTATGACTGGAAAAACCTTCACAGAGAAAGGCCAGATTTCTGTACACAGCCTGATGAGTAAAATGGGTGTGATGGGATTGATGCATATTCAGGCAAGCTGCACAGCATCTGATGTTGATTCTGTACCAGTGCTACAGTGACATCCATTCGAGGGATATGAGAATTGAAATTGTGGGAGAGATTTTCTGTTCAGTTGGACTCTTGTAGGGAGTTGCTATATATTCAGTCTCTCTCTCTCTCTGTAATCGGTAACAATTATTCTGCTTCTTCTCTGAATGCATAAACCTTTCACCTAGAAAACACACAAATGATACATTAAATAGCAGCTGGAATTTTAAAAACAGACACAATACATAAAGTTTTAGCCAAAAATTCGTAACACTCTCAAATAATGGCAAATATTTGGGTGTATTTTAATGTTCAGACACGCTGACAGAGAGGAAGACCAGTGGTGGATCAGGAGCCCACAGGTTCGGGGAGCAGGTTTTCAATGGCTTTTTACCTGAGCCTAACATCCGGCTTTCGGTTTTTCTCATCAATTAGAGTGAGCGGCTGTGATCACCATCTACACCTGAGTGTTGAAGTAACCCTGGTGAGGGATAGAATGGAATCATTCTGCAACTGTCAAGTAAGAGAGACAGTAACTCAGTAAGGCTGCCCTGTTGTTCTCTGAGGTACTCCTCGACATTATGCTGTGGGCTATAAAGACCATAGAGACATTTTGTTCCTACCAGATGGGAGGAAGTTGCTGCCAAGATGATCAGCAGGAGTGAGGGCTCTTGCTCCTCTATACAGTGCCATAAGGGATTCAATGGCCCATGAGGGTAGCAAAGTGAATGGCCTCATACAGTCAAGTATCAACCCACTCATTGTGACTTCCTCAGCATTCCCCATGCAAAGCATTTCTCAGATGAACACGCCTTGCAGCTGCATCCATTCCTCTCTCTCCAGACACCTCCTCATGATCCCAACTGAACAGCCACACTGACCCAAGCCTTCACCTTATTGCCATCTCACACCCTTTCCTCACAGTCATCTTCCACAAATGCTGTCATTCTAACCTCTCAACACATTCCATTTCCCACATTCATAGCTTTCTTCATTCCGTCCTATCCGAAGAAGAGTCTGCAGAACGTGAGAGAGAAATGATGCAGCAGGATGACAAAGGCACCTCAGATGAGGTCACTTACTCTGACATTCTCTGAAAGCCTTGAGCTGGGGAGCTGCAGCTGCTGGAGCCTTGAACTGGAGCACTTTGCTGCATTTCAGTGAGGTGCTGAAATGTCAAGGCGAGGAATGCCTTGATGAGGAAGCATCGACAAAGGATTCATGAGCATCCTTTACCTGTTCAGATATACACAAATCCAAGGCAGCAAGCTGAGATATCACATAGTAAACCACACATTACTTGAGCAACAGAAGGTATTGGAAGCAGGCACAACATTTTGGGGTCCCTTTCAGAGGCTGCAGACCCTCCAAGTTCTGCCCGCTGGACACATATGCTGTGATCTGGGGGTTATTGAGGGAGAGGACTAATCTGGAGCAGCAGCAAAAAATATATGCGGTTCTGTCAGCATTTCCAGAAGCACTGCACACCATTCGAGAGAGATTCAAGGAGTCCAATTTTACCATGACTGTCAAGATGTTCACTTGCATGGAGAGAGAGTGCTCACCTGTTTGGAAACAGCAAGCAACTGAGTGCCTACTGGCCCTAAAGAATGACCTGTATACTCAGTGTTTTATTATAAATAGGATGGAAGAAAGCCTCGCCTTGACATTTCAGCGCCTCACTGAAATGCAGCAAAGTGCTCCAGTTCAAGGCTCCAACAGCTGCAGCTCCCCAGCTCAAGGCTTTCAGAGAATGTCAGAGGGAAGATAGAGAAAGAGGGTATGGAAGTGCTCAAAACATTCCCACTCCTGCACCCCACTTGATACGCAGAGCCAGACACACTGCCTTCTGTCCGATGACCGTCTCATTCCCTATACAGGTTCAGGTAGACACATAGGCAGTAAAACCCTGAAGACATTGGCCAAGAGTATCTGAGGAGACAGAGCAGGGGAGCAAGCAGCCTGCCTCTAGTTCTGCAGAAGCAACAGTGATAGCACAATATAGGACTAATAGGAAAAGGAAGAGAATGACATTGTAATTTCATAATGGAATCACTTGCTTGTGTTAAATTGTCACTTTTATTATTGTTATGCATAATAAACTTTATTTCAAGTCTCCATTGTCTAGTCATCCACTGTTGCCTGCCAAGTGGTTTTCAATCTTAAGGAAATTCATATGATGAGGATGGAAGTCAAAAATGGGTTTCAGTGAGAGGGATGAATTTTTTGTTATCGGATGTTTTATGCTGGCGGCTGGTGATGGTTACACTGGATTCAATATTGGTGTCCCAGATAGCTGCACTGGCAACTGAAAGAGTAGCTGAGTGGCCATATCAGTCTCTCCTCCTCCTGGTTCCTATTCCTCCTGTAATGATGCAGAGTGCTCATCACCTCCCTCCTCCTATAGCTCCAGTCCATTCCGCAGTGCTAGATTATTCTGGACATCCTTGCTGGTGCAAACTGAAGGGTGCCCCCAGATCTGTCTAGGCACTGAAATCACATTTTCAGCATCCTGATGGCCTGCTCAATAACCAGTCTGTGTTCATGTCACTTCTCTTGTACTGGGGCATCATAGTGGTTAGCACTGCTGCCTCACAATGCCAGGGACCCGGGTTCGATTCTTGGCTTGAGTCATTGTCTGTGCAGAGTCTGCACATTCTCCTCGTGTCTGCGTGGGTTTCCTCCCACAGTCCGAAAGACATGCTGATTAGGTGTATTGCCCATGCTAAATTGTCCCTCAGTGTACCCGAACAGGCGCCAGAGTGTGGTGACTAGGGGATTTTCACAGTAACTTTATTGCAGTGTTAATGTAAGCCTACTTGTGACATTAATAAAATAAACTCAAAATTTTAAACTTTTCTTGGGTGTCAATGGATTCCACCAGCCACATAAGTAGAGCGTAATGCTTTTTTCCAAGATGCCAATTGCTGATTCTACTTGAAGGTGTGAATATCTATGGGAGACTTGACTGTACAAAATGAAGGCAACATGGAAGCTTCCTGGATAGTTTGCACTGTCACGCATGATTGTCCTTCATTGGTTTGCATCAATTGCGAAGGGATCAATTGTAATTTTCTTGAATAATGAGAAAACCGCTCCATTTGACCAGACAACCCTTGATGGGGAAGAGGTACCAGTGGGTAGGAAGTTCGGAAAGAGCCTATGTGGCTGGCAGGCGGAAAGGAGAGCTTCAGACACAAAGGAAAGCTACAAGCAGAGGAGCTGGAGGATGAAGGCAATCAGTGCACATATGCAGACACAAAGTAAAAGCAGACAGAGAGAGGAATACAGAGAATTGTGAGGAGAAAAAGCAAATCACTCTCAGGAAAAGGTCAGTTTTTCTGTTAAACAGAAAAGTAAAGAGAACTTCGAGGTAATGTGCAAGCTAACTAAAAAGGTCTAAAACCAGGACAGCACTGAGGGTAGCTCGGAAATTCTAAGGTGCTGGGTGTTTCCAAGAAGTAGCCAAACCATGAATTGAGGTGTTATTGGCTGGTCAGTTGAAAAGGAACTGTGGAAAGATATACCATCAGGACTGTTGTGACTTGAGGGAAAAAGGGTTCATTGAAGTGTACATTGCTGATGATAATCCTACCCTTGAAACCCAAAGGTAAAAGCTTTTGTTGGCTATGACTCCAGATCTATGTGTCGTGAGTAAAGAACAGTGTATTGTGGAACTGTATAACCACATAGTGCCACATTTTTACGGGAAATGATATGAATGTTTGTGGTTGCATATGTCATATCTTTATTGTATCAACTATTTAAAGTGACAGTTACCTTTTTATTCAAAGTATCATTTGCCTGTTAATTAATGTTTAATTTGTGTTGGTTCTGATTCATGCTAAAGTAAACGCTACCACAAGGAGAATCTTGTTCATAATTTCTTCATTTGGGGAATAATTGAGTAAATTTGGTTATTTTGGTTTACAGATCTCATATGGGGATTATAACATCTCAATATCCTCAGTGCCGTCTGATGTTGAGGATCTCATCACAGTACCCCATAATGCTGAAGGCCATCTCCTCTGAAGAAGACAAGGGATTCAGACACTCTTCTCACACAGCAGTTGTTCTGCTCCCTTCCTTTCTGCGCCAGTTTACCCTACAAAGGAGAGGGCAAAATGTCAGTGATTATGGCCAGGTTTTTTGCCGCCCCCCCCCTTTTGCGTTGGTGGAAGTGGCTCACCATTGGCTGCTGGCAGGATCTTCTGGTCCCGCTGAAGTCAATGGCCATTTGGGTTGCTCGCTGGCTATGCCATTACCCGTGGCGGGGGGCAGACGGGATGACCTTTGGTGGGACAAAAAGATCCCACCTGCAGGAAGGACTGGAAAATCCCAGCATATGTATCACTGAGATTAGCTGATATGTCTGAATAGCTGGAAAAATGTGACAACTGAGAGGTGGGAGTAAGGTTGGCAACATTGGTAGTTGTGTGAAGATCAAATGGTGGATCTGGACATTAGGTCAAAATCCTGAGTGCCAGGTGAGTGATGGGGGTGTGCTGCATTGAGCAGAATGAGAGACTGGTCTTATGGTGGGTTGGTGATATCACGTGATGATACATTCACTGACCTTGATCAGTCAAATGAGATAATTAACCTTCTTGTGGCACTGCTGCCAGATCTTTGAATCCAAAAGTCATGAATTAATCTTTTTGGTCACCTGATTTCATTCCTGTCCTTGAGGGTTTCCTAACCACTTGCAGAACCACAACATCTCTCCTACACCTCCATCACTAATGCCTTCGGTGTCACACCTATCATCTCTGCCTTGGTGTTCACTTTTCCATTATCTAAGTTTCATCAGTATCATTCAATGCAGTTTCCCTTTAAAACAAACAGCCTGCCTTTAAGAAGAGCCAACTGGATGCACCACATGACAGCTGTACAACGCTGCTCGGCTCAGTGCAGTGGCAGCAGAATGAAGAAGAAGGAAGCAGTATGGAATCCGCTCAGTCACAAGCTGCTATTATGAATATTTGCACATTTCCATCTTGCCCACCCTGATCAGAACCTGAACAGGCAGGTCACCAATCACAGTCCCTGTACTCAAAAGCTGGCACCACAAATTTTTAGCCCATTACCTTCAACTCTGTACCACCAATTTCCCCTTCACAGCCACCCTGTCAGGCTGATCCAGACTGTTTACAAAGTTGGCACCTTATTTGACACTGAGATAGATTCTGACAACGAATGTTCTTTATCAACAAGACGACCTACTTCCACTGCCATAATATTTGGCCATCTCCATCCCTTTCTCGGCCCATCAGCTGCTGAAACACTGATCCAAGTCATTGTTACCTCCAGACCTACCTATTCCAGTGCACTCCTGTCTAGCTTCCCAGCTTCCACCCTCCAAACATTTGAGCTGATCAAAAATGCAGCTGCCCACATCCTAAATTGTGCCAAGTCCCATTCACCCATCACCTCTGTGCTCCCTGGTCTAGCAGCACCTATATTTTAAAAACTCCCATCCTTGTTCTCAAATCCCTCCATGGCCTCACCTTTCCCAATCTCTGTAATCTCCTCCAGCCTCACAACCCTCTGAGAACTCTGCACTCCTCCCATTCTGCATTCTTGTGCATCTCCCTACGTTTGCTCTACGATGGGTGGTCATGTTTCCAGCTGCCTAGGCCTCAACCTCTGGAATTTTCTGCCTAAACCTCTCATCTTTCTATCTCTGTCACCTGCTTTAAGCTTTCTCTTTAAGAACTATATCCTTGAAATAGGGGCGGCACGGTAGCACAGTGGTTAGCACTGCTGCTTCACAGCTCCAGGGACCTGGGTTCGATTCCCGGCTTGGGTCACTGTCTGTGTGGAGTTTGCACATTCTCCTCGTGTCTGCGTGGGTTTCCTCCGGGTGCTCCAGTTTCCTCCCACAGTCCAAAGATGTGCGGGTTAGGTTGATTGGCCAAGTTAAAAATTGCCCTTTAGAGTCCTGAGATGCGTAGGTTAGAGGGATTAGTGGGTAAATATGTGGGGGTAGGGCCTGGGTGGGATTGTGGTCGGTGCAGACTCAATGGGCCGAATGGCCTCCTTCTGCACTGTAGGATTTCTATGATGAAATTTTGGTCACTTGTCCAAATAACTGCTTAAGTTGTTTCAGTGTCAGATTTGGCCTGATAATGTTCCTGTGAAGTGCCTTAGTGCAGCTTACTATGCTAAAGGTGCTACATAAATGCAGCTGGTGTTGATTTGCCACTGCAACGTTGAATGTTTGAGTGTTTACTCACCATATGAGTGAGTTGAGTTGAAGCCAAGTGAAAAGCATGGAATTTTCTTTTCTGATAAGTTACAATATGAAACATTAAAATTGCTTTAAAAACAACTCAGCAAGATTTGTGTCATAAAAACAAGGAAATAGGAAAGGGGCTCCCAGCATCACTTTACAATGAGCTTAGTTCGAGACACACTCCTGTCAATGTTACTCCCTGATTGCTGTTAAAAGTACAGTCTTACCTTTAATGTGTTGCTATGAATTCACAGCACAACAACAATGATGGCAATGAAGTCACCAAGTCAGGGCAAACCTGACTAAAATAAGAGAAGCTGTCATTTTTCACATTTATTGTATATTGCATATGTGTGATAGGGTTAAATGGTTTCTACTATTTCATAAACATTTATATTATTTATATATATGTTCTATTATATGTAAAGACATTGTAAGCTCAAGACCTTCAAGCGTTCATTAATATGATGTATTTTCAAATTTGAAAACAATGCAAGACCTTTAAAAACTGCCCACAATGATTTTATTATATTTTAAGGCAGCTAAAGGGACAGTATGAAAAATGACACAAATGGGATTTATACTCCATCCAGCTATTTTTGGCACAGGCTAAGCTAAATGCATGAAATAAGGAAACCCAGAGGGTAAAGGTATACTTGCCAACTCTTGGGAGGAAAACTCTGGAGGGGGTAGGCACACTCTGCCAAAAATGGAAAGTACAATCCTTGGTCTAGTTGTGCACACATTTCATTTAATTTCTCCTGCTTTGTTGAAAAAATGTTTTCTTTTACAATATTCTCTTAAATTCAGAGAAAAAGCATCATTACAGCTTCTTCACCGACCGCACAGTGACTACACATTCAATCCTGAACCTTCATTATGACGTCCAGGAGTGGAAAATTCAGTCTTGAGTCAATACACAGGAATTTTGCAGTTCACACTGAACTTTCCCTCTCCACCTCCCCCTCCACCCCACAAACCCACTCCAAATGGCTTCCAGAGCCACCAAGACCACTCAAATTGTGCTTCTTATTATCTGGGCTTCAGCTGTGGTGTGAATTTAATATAAAAAATGCTAATAGGCTGCAGGAAGAAAATTTAGAACCTAACTTCTCCTTTGAAGTAAAATCTTTCATGTATGTAGGTATCTTTGTTTGTTTTCCTCACTCCTTTTCCAGACTTTGTTCTGTTCTTGTTTTTCTAGTAGTTTTCAAAGAAGTATTGAAATTTCAGCAAGGAAAGAAATTTGTTGATCTATCCAAACTTTGCTTATTCTAGTTCCATAATATAGCTAATCAATCTGACCCCAATTCCTTGTCAGTGTCCTAAAGCTTTAATGCTTTTCTTCTTCAGGTATTTATCTAGCTCCTTCTTAAATGTCATGATTTACTTGGCTGCAATAATTCTTTGTGGTGATCTATTCTATACACAACTGACTTCTTCTCTGAAAATTTTAACTATTAGTACTTATTCTGGATACTTACTATCAATTCATCAACCAGTAGAAATAGTCTATTTACTGCCATAAAATATTTAAAACTATAAACACTTCTATTTGGTACCCCCTTCTCTGGTGAATACAGTGCCTTAAAATTTCAAGTCTCCCATCATATATCTTGCTTATTTGCTGGTTTCTTGGTAAATGCACACCTCCAAGAATTCCAATACTCTTTCAATCAGTGCCAAAACTGTGTACTGTATTGTATCTGTGGTTAACCAATGTCTTATATGGATCACCTCCCTATACTTCTAGTCATTGCCTCTATTTTCCAAATCCACAATTTTATTAAAGTTTCCACAGATAATTCTATGTTTAAAGATCTGTTCCTTCAGTCCGTTGAAATTTGGGCCATTTTTCTTTTCTCTACTTTTCTAAAATGTTATTGCATTATCTTCTCTGTTTGCCCTCCTTTGTCTTGACTTTTTACTTTTAAAGTGATTAATGTCTTCTTTCTGCGTGATCAATTCTGTCTGCCAATGTCTCTTCATTATTAACCTTGTATTATTTGTTCTACTTAGTTGCAGCTGTCTTATTCTTGCATTTTGCCAGTAACTTTCAGTCCGTTTACTGTGTACAACAACGAAAGGATTCACTAGAATATTTCAGGATCTGTCAGACAACCCACAACATCACTGTATTAATCAGTAAGATTCTCCATTGCAACAGCCTGTTGTCACTGCCATCTTAGCGCAAGATACTTACCAGTCACTGCTATTTTAAAGTATAACAGAAATCACAAGAACTCTGATGGAACTCTAAGATGTCAGATAATTATGGAGATTAAACCAAGAGTGCATGGACCCAATGGTGAAATTTGAGCTCATCAGAGTGGGAAATGTTTGCGTTGGGGAATTGGTCCATTTTCATTGGTGAATGTCAGCTTCAAGCATTTTTATTAGATCGAGCACAGCACAGACAGCTAAAGAATAAAGTTTCTGCTGTTTTGCTTTCCTAATTGTCCTAATCATGGACTCAGAAGAGCACCCACATCTGCTCAAATGTGACAAGGTGTCAGCCTTGGCTCAATATTAACACTCTTGTCTGAACCAAGTGGTGGTGTGTTCAAATCCTATTCCAGAGATTTAAGCACATAATATCAGCTGTGCTATTTTTGAGAGATTGTTACATTGGTGGAGATTGCCTTTTTGATGAGATGCTAAATGGAGACGGAACAGAGAGTTCCCCTGGGATTCAGGCCAATACAAATATCTATTCCTCAACCAACCCTGGAATTTTGCTATGTGCATATTGGCTTCTCACGTTACAATGCTAAAACCCAAATGATGTATGTGAAGGAATAAGGGTCAAATAATATGGAATTAATACAGGAATATTAGGTTAAAATATTAAGTTAAAAGTTACTTTGGGTAAACTCGCAGTTAAACTCCTTTTAACAGGAGTCAAATCTAGCTTGCAAAAACAGCAAGGTTAATTCCCTTCACAACAATTTGAATTCACTGATAAGAAATGCACACACCATGAAAATGATATCCTATAGTTCTTTCCATTACACTAGCACAATGCTTTCTCCGATAATTAAAACTGCAGTCAGCTAAAACAACGGTGGGCTTCAAGTCTTATTATCTTGCTGGACACTGTACCTTAACTAAGCAACATTGACCAACATGACCATTACATAAATCACATCCTTAGGTCTTCACGGAGCTAAAGCCTAGTCTAGACACACAGCAATCCTCTGACAGTGTCCCAGTTTTCAGAATAAATTCAAAATAACTTCCTAGAAATTGAATGGACACCTTTATATTAATAAAAAGTCCATGCACCATATATAGGATCTTAATTAGGGGATATTTACTATTGATCAACTGAATATCTTCTATGTAACCTTTAATTATACAATCCCAAAAATCATAAGAAGTATCTGAACCCAGACTCAAATTTTCAGATTTGTCATTGACTTTATATCTGTTCCAAACATGGCAGATCTCAAATACTTGGGGATTAAGGTAATATTACTTTAATATTTGATGGCTATCCTTATTTTTTGTTTGAAATGCAATACCTGTGACAGGTAAAGTCTAAACCTATGATTCTCTTAGAGAAATAAGAACCAGCTATCTTATCTTTTTGGGATTTATCTAGCTTACAATTTATACCTTTTGTATAACCACCAGAATTGCATGCTTTTTTATTATAATAAATCTATGTGCTTAAAATTCTAATCCTTTCCTTTAGACTTCTGTATCAAAGACTCATGCTCCCCCACTCAGTTATCTTGTGGTGAGAGAACATTTATTGAGGTGTTTCACCTGGACCCTTATGAAAACCGAATAATTACAACCTATTTAGGAAATAGGTGTAAAAAATACATTAAACAGAAAGTTTAATTCTGGTTGATTTTGATCCATCATTCAGATGTTGAGCTGGGCTTATAACCCAGCTACATGTCCTTGGGTCTAGCTTCCTCTGACTGAAGTTGAGGGGGATTGAACAGAAAGTACATCAGACCTTGGGTAAACTTCAAGTATTAATAAATGTTGTAATGCACAACAGGTAAATCACTACTTTAGGTCTTCATGGAGTATCTCAGAGAGTTTACCAATTGCTTCCTTGCTAAAGCATAGTCTAGACACACAGCAGTCCTCTGACAGTGAACCAGAAAACATTTTTACCTGTAAAAACGTTTTTTTACCTAACACTTCACTCTACTGTTAGAGTATGTAATGAGGTTGATTCAGTATCAAACCACGGTGCCTCAAGAGATATACAACCCCTGGGTTGTTTATGATAATTAAGAACAAGAGAATGCCCACTGAATGGGCCATTAAGTGTTATCACCTTCCTATATGTAAAACTAGATAGCAACCCTGAAAGTAATTGCACTCAGATATTAACAGGACTTTGGATGACAAAGCTGACAAGAATAAAATGGCCAACATGAAAAACGTTGGGAAAAATTATCGCGATTGCCATTGACGACAATGGAGTACTGAACAGCGAGAAAAGACCTTTCATCAGCTTAGAATGAGTGGGCAAAGCTTATGGGCAGTTTATGGGCAGAGTGGCAGAAATATTCCAGCAATCTCCAGG
Source organism: Mustelus asterias (assembly GCF_964213995.1). Taxonomy (NCBI): domain Eukaryota; kingdom Metazoa; phylum Chordata; class Chondrichthyes; order Carcharhiniformes; family Triakidae; genus Mustelus; species Mustelus asterias. The sequence continues at coordinate 80,231,676 of NC_135802.1, read as the reverse complement.
CCACTCCAACACAACACATAACTCATTTATTCCCATTATTTCCAATGAAGCATGTCATTAATACACCATTATGATGGCACAAGTTTGCAACAAATTCAGGTCCAATACACACTACAGGAAAAATCACAAGAAGATAAAGACAGATGAAGAAAATCATATCAAAACTTTGACTACTTCATCCTGCAAAAACACAAACGTTTTCAACGTAAAGGCCAGATTTTCCAGCCCCATTATTGTGGGATCTGCTGCGGCAGATTCATGGCCTAGCCAAAGTCCATTGACTTTTGACGGGACTGGATGACCCTGGCAGTGGACAGGGCTGTAAAATTGATACCATAGAATAGAATCAGAGAATCCCTACTCTGCAGAAAGAGACCATTTGTCCTATCGAGTCACCACTGACTCTCCGAAAGAGCATCGCACTCAGGTTCTCCCCCACATCACTCTATCTCCGTAAACCCACGCAGTCACCATGGCTAATCCACCTAACCTAAACATTTTTCGACTCCCCATCCTTCCCCTCACCCCACCTCTTCTCCCTCTTCCCCACTCCTTCCCCATTTCAACACTCACTCCTCCATTTCCTCACCCCTTCCCACCACATTTCAAACCCCCACCCCTTCTCCGCCTCCTTCCCCTATCCTATTTCAATCCTCACTTACTTTTCCCCACCCCCTTCCCCTTTCCCATTTCCTCAACCATCCCCTTCCCCATTTCTCCATCGGCTTTCCCACTCCCCCATTTACCCATCCCCTTCCCTGCCACCCTTTTCCCAACTTTCTTCCTCTTTCCCCACCTCTATGCCTCCCATCCCCAACTCCGCACCCAGCTCCCCACCCCTCCTTAAAGGGCTTTAACGCAGACCTTCCCTCCATCCTCTTCTCCATTTCCTTACAACCATCCCATTTCCCCACCTCCTTGCCCCATCCCAACATCCCTCCCCCATTTCCATACCTCATCTACTCTTCTCAATCTTCCCATCCAGCCTATAGTTTCAAAAATAAACTGAATGGACTTTTTCACTCCATTGCCTCATTTTTTATTATATATAAAGGGATTAAATTAAATGTTTTAGACTGCAAGTCGACATTGTATTGGCAGTTGGCCAATGTACCAACACAGTGGAACATTGCCTATCCAAACTTGCCAGGGCACAGATAGGTGATGAGGTCAGTTAATTGTACATGTGTGATTTCCCAATGCAAAAAGCAGTATAACAGTTCCAGTCAGAGTTGGATCACACTAAAACAGCTGGTCCTGATTAAATCACTCAGTTGTACAGCATAACACACTAGTATCACTGTTTAAACTTGAATGAAGAAATCTTACACATTTAAAAAAAATTCCTGTGCTGAATATGCAGGCTCTGGTATGATTGAGGGGAATAACTGATAAAAGTGAATAATGTATTGGCTGATTATATGCAAGAATGTAGCTAAACTGCAATAACTTGCAACCTGATATTAATTAAACTGGTGTAAATGGCCATAATCTAAGAATGAACTAATCTTGCCAATGTGTTTCTACTTCTACCTGGATGCGAAGTGAATTCTAATCAAGTTATAATTAAAATATCAGCCTGTATAGATTTGGACATGGGGAAGATGTTTCCATTGGTAGACAAGACTAGGATCCGAGGGCACAGCCTCAGAATAAAGGGGTGACCGTTTAGAACCGAGATGAGGAGGAATATCTTCATCCAGCGGGCGGTGAATCTATGGAACTCATTGCTACAGAAGACTGTGGAGGCCAGGTCATTAAGTGTATTTAAGACAGAGATAGATATATTCTTGATTGGTAAGGGGATCAAAGGTTACAGGGGAAAGACAGGAAAATGTGGTTGAGAAACTTATCAGCCATGATTAAATGGCAGTGCAGACTTGATGGGCCGAATGGTCCAATTCTTCTCCTATATCTTTTGGTCTTATGGTCTTATAACTTGGGAGTCAGGTTAGAATTTTAGATCACTAAAACCAAGAGTGTAAGGCCACTTCTTGCAGGTAATTTCACACCACTTAGGTTTTGCAATTGTTACATTACAGCTACAGTCATGTTTTACACCCCCAGTTTAAGTATTTTTAGTGTTGGAAAAAAGACATTCTTACTCCTGTGTTCTTCTAACATTACATATAAAGTAGTTCGGAATTAAAGTCATGTACAAGGATTTGGTAGAGGCCCTTTATTGCTGAGCTCAATGTAAACTAAAGAAAGGCGTAGCCTTCAGTGCAGCTTGGATCTGTTGGCCATGTATCATATTTTTCAGGGACTCATCTGCAGTGGAATGGAAGGCAATGATAGACCCTAAGGAAAGAAAGCCTCCAAGCACATATTCATTCAGAATATAAGGCCTGGAGACTGCACCTGGAGCATAGATTCTGAAAATGGTATTTCTTACTGCCATAATCAAATGATGACTCTGCCATTGGACATGAGGTGAATATAATTGATTTGCATAGAAAGCAAAACTAAAAAATGATATTGTTGGTGGGGTCATGGCCGGACACAGAATTGTAACAGCGCAAAAGGAGGCCATTTGGCCCATCGTGCCTGCCTGGCTCTCCAAATGAGCATCATGACTTAGTGCAATTCTACTGCCTTTTCCCCAAAGTTCTACACATTATTTCCATTCAAATAATCATCTAATGATTATTCATCTGATTGAACCAGGAGCACTCCTCATCACAGTGGATGTCTTGGCACACTACACCAGCATCCCACACGATGATGGCATTGCTGCAACGGCCTCAGTACACAATGCTGCCAACTGCCAGTTTCCAGATGCAATTTTACAACTCATCCGCTTCATCCTGGACCACAATGTCTTCACCTTCAACAACCAGTTCTTCATCCAGACACATGGAACAGCCATGGGGACCAAATTCGCACCTCAATATGCCAATATCTTCATGCACAGGTTCGAACAAGACTTCTTCACCGCACAGGACCTTCAACCGATGCTATACACTAGATACATTGATGACATTTTCTTCCTTTGGACTCATGGCGAACAATCACTGAAACAACTATATGATGACATCAACAAGTTCCATCCCACCATCAGACTCACCATGGACTACTCTCCGGAATCGGTTGCATTCTTGGACATATGCATCTCCATTAAGGACGGTCACCTCAGCACCTCACTGTACCGCAAGCCCATGGATAACCTCACGATGCTCCACTTCTCCAGCTTCCACCCTAAACACGTTAAAGAAGCCATCCCCTACGGACAAGCCCTCCGTATACACAGGATCTGCTTGGATGAGGAGGATCGCAACAGACACCTCCAGACGCTGAAAGATGCCCTCATAAGAACAGGATATGGCGCTCAACTCATCGATCAACAGTTCCGATGCGCCACAGCGAAAAACCGCACCAACCTCCTCAGAAGACAAACACGGGACACGGTGGACAGAGTACCCTTTGTCGTCCAGTACTTCCCTGGAGCGGAGAAGCTACGGCATCTCCTCCGGAGCCTTCAACATGTCATTGATGAAGACGAACATCTCGCCAAGGCCAGCCCCACACCCCCACTTCTTGCCTTCAAACAACCGCACAACCTCAAACAGACCATTGTCCGCAGCAAACTACCCAGCCTTCAGGAGAACAGTGACCACGACATCACACAACCCTGCCACAGCAACCTCTGCAAGATGTGCTGGATTATCGACATGGATGCCATCATCTCAAATGAGAACACCATCTACCAGGTACACGGTACCTACTCTTGCAACTCGGCCAACGTTGTCTACCTGATATGCTGCAGGAAAGGATGTCCCGAGGCATGGTACATTGGGGAAACCATGCAGACGCTACGACAACGGATGAATGAACACCGCTCGACAATCACCAGGGAAGACTGTTCTCTTCCTGTGGGGGAGCACTTCAGCGGTCACGGGCATTTGGCCTCTGATCTTCGGGTAAGCGTTCTCCAAGGCGGGCCTTCACGACACACGACAGCGTAGAGTCGCTGAGCAGAAACTGATAGCCAAGTTCCGCACACATGAGGACGGCCTCAACCAGGATCTTGGGTTCATGTCACACTATCGGTAACCCCCACAGCTTGCCTGGACCTGCAGAATCTCAGTGGCTGTCCTGTCTGGAGCCAATACACATTTCTTTAACCTGTGCCTAATGCTCTCTCCACTCACATTGTCTGTATCTTTAAGACTTGATTAGCTGTAAAGATTCGCATTCTAATCAGTCCTGGGTTCGATTCCCGGCTCGGGTCACTGTCTGTATGGAGTTTGCACATTCTCCTCGTGTCTGCGTGGGTTTCCTCCGGGTGCTCCGGTTTCCTCCCATGGTTCAAAGATGTGCGGGTTAGGTTGATTGGCCAGGTTAAAAAAAAAAAATTGCCCCTTAGAGTCCTGGGATGCGTAGGTTAGAGGGATTAGCGGGTAAAATATGTGGGGGTAGGGCCTGGGTGGGATTGTGGTCGGTGCAGACTCGATGGGCCGAATGGCCTCCTTCTGCACTGTAGGGTTTCTGTGATAACTTGAGTTTGTGTCTCTGTATGCCTTGTTGATGAGCAGATATCCACCCCATCTGACGAAGGAGCAGCGCTCTGAAAGCTAATGGCATTTGCTACCAAATAAACCTGTTGGACTTTAACCTGGTGTTGTTAAAACTCTTACTGTGTTTACCCCAGTCCAACGCCGGCATCTCCACATCATTTAAATTTGATGCCCAGCTCCTCATACTCTCTATGCAGAGCCTCTTTCCTCACTCTAGCTATGTTGTTAGTACCTACATGGACTACGACCCCTCCCACTGCAAGTTCATTCAGTACCTCAGCTTTGCACTGTGTCTCCATCTAAATCCCTTTTGATTTCTAATTACAATAGCATCCCTAGAATGCAGAAGGAGGCCATTCCGTTCATCGATTTTGCAACAACTCTCCGAAAGAGCATCTTACCCACTCTCCTCTCCCGTAACCCTACATATTTACCATGGCTAATCCACCTAACCTGTATATCTATGGACACTAAGGGGCAATTTAGCATGGCCAATCCACCAAACCTACACATCTCTGGACTGTGGGAGGAAACGGAGCACCCAGAGAAAACCGGAGCACCCAGAGGAATCCCACATAGATGTGGGAAGAACATGCAAACTCCACACAGACAGCCACCCAAAACTGGAATCAAACCTGGGTCCCTGGTGCTGTGAGGCTAATCACTGTGCTACCGTGCTGCCCTACGCCTCCTTTTACCTCTCTTTTACTGTTGATATGCCTGCAGAAGACTTTAGGATTCCCTTCTGTGTTAGCTGCCAGTCTTTCTTCATACACCCCCTTTGCTTCTCTTACTTGTTTCTTCACCTCCCCTCTGAACCTTCTATATTCAGCTCGGTTTTCAATTGTATTTTCTACTTGACACATGCCATAAGCATACTTTCTTCTTTCATCTGACTTTCTATCTCCTTTGTAACCCAGGGAACTCTGAATTTATTTGGCTACCTTTCCCTTTTGAGGAAATATACCTTGACTGTACCCGAATTCCCAGTTCAAATATGTGTAGGTTAGGTGGATTAGCCATGATGCAGAGTTATGGGGATAGTGCTGGGGAGGTGGTAATGGGTAAGTTGCTCTTTCAGAGTGTTGGTCCCGATTCAATGGATTGAATGATCTCCTTCTGCACTGTAGGTATCCTGAGGTTTTATGGAATTATCACTTATTTGAAAGTAGGCCATTGTTCAGCACCCGTTTTTCCTGCCAGCCTTTGACTATAATTTATTTGGCTGAGATCTGTTCTTACCCGATTGAAGTTGGCTTTCCCCCAGTTAATGTTTTTCTCCCTTTTGGACTGTTCTTTGCCCTTTTCCATTGTCAACCTAAACTTTATGATAAAATGATCACTTCTGTAAATGTTCTCCCACTGACACTTGAGGCTGCATTTTACAGAGGGCTGAATGGCTCACATCCCACCCAGAAAGACAATTGACTTGCTCCATGCCAGCCCACAAATGCAATGGGTGGACTAAATTAGTGGACTTAAAGCAGCTCCAGCAGTCCTGGCAGCACCAAGAGCTCACTACTGGGCATTGCTGGGACTGCAACCTGTCACGAGAAGAAGGCCCCTTGTACCCTGGAGTCAAGTAAGTCTGGGGTATTGGATGGGGAGGGTTTGGCCAGCTAAGGGCGCGGCAGGGGTGAGAGTGGTGGGTTTTGGAGAACAAGTGGGTCGGAAGAAAGGGGAGTATTATCTTAAGGTGGGCTTCTCCCCAATGTGTAAAGGGCATGCTCTGAAGATTATACCCTCTTCCTTACTGCCCTATTAAAAACCTTTTTACAAAAATGGCCTGTGTACTCCCTCCTCAACAGCACTAACAAAATGTGTCACAAGGATCTCTGCCCCAGCTCTGTTTAGGTGGAACACATTCAGCCTGTACAGATTCCATCTTTCCTAGAGTCAGTCCCAATCTCTCAAGAATCTAAAGCTCTGTCCCCTGCATCATCTTTCCAATCACACATTAAAATGTCTTATTCTCCCATTTCTATATTCATTGAGAGTTATCCAGAGGTTTCTATTTTTGAGGTCCCTTTTGCTAAATCTTTAACTAACTCCCTCAATTCCAATTGCTGGATGACATCCCTCTTTCTACTTATATTGTTGGTATCGATGTGCACCATGACCGCTGACTGTTCACCCTCTCCCCATCCTTGGTATCTGAAAATGTTATGCCATATGCCTGTCATACCCTCCTGAAGTCCTGGATCCTTTTAGTGCACTGTCTCCAGACTCAAGGCAGCACATACCACCTTGTGACTTCCTTGGCCACTTCCATCTACACCTGCTTGGTTACAAAGACTGGTCTCTTCCCTTCATCCTTGGAAGAACCCGCCTCACTGCTGTCCTTCAGATCCCTCATGTAAGAGTGAGAGACGCAGACGACAAATATTCCCAGATCTCCTCTCCATTCATGTGGTTGCTACAACCTCAAAGATCCATGTCCTGTGAACCCTTGTAACTCATATCATTATTCCTTTTATTGAGAAAGTTAAAAACTAAAGTTTAAAAGTTTATTTATTAGTCATAAGTAAGGCTTACATTAACACTACAATGAAGTTACTGTGAAATTCCCCTAGTCGCCACACTCCGGTGCCTGTTCAGGTCAATGTACCTAACCTGCACATCTTTCAGACAGTGGGAGGAAACCGGAGCACCCGGAGGAAACCCATGCAGACATGGCGAGAAAGTGCAGATTCCACACAGACAATGACCCAGTTGAGGACTCTGGGTCTGTATTCGTTGGAGTTTAGAAGGATGAGGGGGGATCTTGTTGAAACTTACAGGATACTGTGAGGCCTGGATAGAGTGGACGTGGAGAGGATGTTTCCACTAGTCGGAAAAACTAGAACCAGAAGGCACAACCTCATGCTAAAGGGACGATCCTTTAAAACAGAGATGAAGAGGAATTTCTTCAGCCTGAGAGTGGTGAATCTGTGGAACCCTTTGCTGCAGAAGACTGTGGAGGCCAGGTCATTGAGTGTCTTTAAGACAGAGATAGATAGGTTCTTGATTAATAAGAGGATCAGGGGTTATGGGGAAAAGGCAGGAGAATGGGGATGAGAAAAAAATTCAGCCACGATTGAATGGCAGAGCAGACTTGATGGGCCGAGTGGCCTAATTCTGCTCCTACGTCTTATGGACCCAAGCTGGGAATGGAACCCGGGTCCCTGGCACTGTGAGGCAACAGTGCTAACCACTGTGCCACTGTGCCGCCCTTTAAGAATCCTCCCTTTAAGAAAACGAGTATATCATTCTGCCTATCCTTCCTGATTGGCAGAGGAAAATGGAGGTGGATTTTCACGCCATGGCTCTGGGAAAGAGCTTTAACAAATCTCACTTTTTCACCATTAGGATTCCTAACTCACAAATGGCCCTGTTATTTTGGCAGGGATTAAAGCTGAAAAATTCTGCACGTGAATTTACCCTCCTTCAAATGCAGATCACGTTCTCTGGTTCAACTGCTCTGGAGAAAGTGACACAGCTTGTCATGGTCTATAGCATCTAGTTCCTTTACAATCCTAAACACTGTAAGTATATTACTACTCAACCTTCTCTTGGCAAATAACAATATGCCCAATTTACATAACTGTTACACGTAATCTTTCCATCCCTTCATCATTCTTTCCAACCATTTTCTTCCAATAGCTACAATATCTGTTGTGTACTGTGACAACCGGAACTGTACACATAGTTTTCTCTGCAGTCCCACCAATGATTTATACTGTGGCGGAATTCCACCAATATTTCTAATATTGAACATTTCTGCCTAACATCCAGTTTTGTTTTACTCACCAGTTTTGTGGTGAGAGCTACAATTTCTTCTCAATCAGTGCTCCAACTCTTTCATTTTCTATATACATTATTTTTTTCTGATTAAGGAAATCTCTTCCTGGATGTTCTATGTGAAGCACTTTGTATTTCTCATCATTGTATCTTATGTACCCTGTCTAAATCCCAGGCCTCATCGTGTTCAGTCTTTTGAACCAACAAGTTCCTCAGCTGCAAATTTAGCCACTGTACAGCTGACCCCTTGCCTTAGATCATTTATAAATACATAAATGGAACAAAAGACGTCTCAAAGCAGACTCCTGTCGGACTCCACCAGAGATATTCCTCAGGTCAGTAACAATTACTCTATCAACAATCTCTGGGTTCTATCAGTCAATCAATTGTGTATCCATTGTAAAATATTTCCAATAATACCCATTTATTTTATTTTCAATGCCAGTTTTTCCTGCTGATGTGCCAGATGAATATGTTGTCAAAAATGAACAAAGACAAGTTTCCCTGAGGCTTAGTGCTGTAAAGGTGCAGCTGCAATCGGTAGCACAGTGGTTAGCACTGCTGCTTCACAGCTCCAGGGACCTGGGTTCAATTCCCGGCTTGGGTCACTGTCTGTGTGGAGTTTGCACATTCTCTTCGTATCTGTGTGGGTTTCCTCCGGGTGCTCCGGTTTCCTCCCACAGTCCAAAGATGTGCGGGTTAGGTTGATTGGCCATGCTAAAATTGCCCCTTAGTGTACTGAGATGCGTAGGTTAGAGGGATTAGTGGGTAAAATATGGAGGTAGGGCCTGGGTGGGATTGTGGTCGGTGCAGACTCGACGGGCCGAATGGCCTCTTTCTGTACTGTAGGGTTTCTATGAGTTTCTATGAGTTTCAATCAACTTTGGTTACCAAGACTTGCAACCGCGACATGAGCAAATCAAAACTGGGCATGATTTGACCAAAAAGATCCATCAGGCCTTGCAAGGAGGCCTGACATCAGAGACAGGAACATTCTATAGAAACAAGTCTATCCACCTGGTAATCAGCATAGGTGTTTGCCTGCAGGATGAAACTACACATCACCCTACTGCTTCAAATGATTAACACAATATTGTAAGCTACTCATCCTATGTCTGAATATTAACATTCAAACAATAAATTGAATTTAGAAACTATCTCGAGTCAGAGTCAATTTTGTAAGTCTAGTGTAAAAGAAATTGAAAAGGAACTGGACATAGATTTACTTTACAATACGCAGTCACACTGTGCAGTAAGTCATACAATCTGGCAGACCTCAATATTGGTCTGAATTGGTCTGAATCAGCTACTCTCAACCAGGATGGAAGGATTGCTACAGTTGACCAAAGTTCCTTTAAAATAGCGGCATAACTAAGTCAAGTTGGGTTTCTTCTTTTGATCATTATTCAATAACTCCTGCTGGAAGATGTATATATTTTTGAATATGTCAGGTGAGAATTGGACAGAAACAGAAAATTCCTGAAAATCTCAGCAGGTTTGACAGCATCTGTGGAGAGAGAACAGAGCCAAAGTTTCGAGTCTGGATGACTCTTCAGACTTGAAAACATTAGTTCTGTTCTCTCTCCACAGACGCTGTCAGACCTGCTGAGAATTTCCAGCATTTTCTGTTATTGTTTCAGATTCCAGCATCCACAGTAATTAGAGAATTGGACAGAACTCAGCGGGTGGAATTTTAGCTAGGGCAAGTCATTCCCAATGGTGGAACAATAAGTGGTTGCCACTTCCACTCTCTTGCTTTTTGCTGGTTCCCATGTGACCTTAATTTAAATTTAATGTGCTAGTGACATGCACAGCAGATACATGTGACCACCTGGCGGGAGAAGCTTTTCAGTGAAACACGCCATCAGCTGACAATGCAGCAGCTATGGGTGGAGTGTAAAAGAGTCTCCTAGTCAAACAAGGGGGTCTATCATGGCCTAAACACTCCTGCCCCCTTCATTGCCATTAGCCCAAGACCTATGAAGAGCATAATGGTGGCACAGGTCGTTTTCAAATTTAAATTACACTGACAAATATTTCACATTATATTTATTTCACTTTATTCATATATGTACCATTGTCATTTGTTGAAAAGAAAAGATTTAACACCCAATTAAAGAAGACAAGATCAAATCGAAAGCAAGTCTGTGGGCAGTACATAAATACTGCTCCCAACCGTACAGTCGATCATTACTCACTGGATAAATCGTGATGTTTAAACACAACCCTTAAGTTGCAAAATAATGGGCAATGTTGTCAGTTCCAAAATAAGCTACCGTTTTTAAAAAATATGAAGTCGGCATGTGGATAACAAACAGTAAACGGTAAACTTATAAATTATGAAAAAAATATGCAATTAAATATATTCAGACAGCTTTGGATCGGAAGTGTTTTCTCAGCAACTCCAGCTGGATTGATCTTTGCGGCTACTCAGTTTGAAACGTGAGCAGCTGTCACTGGAAGTGCAGCTAATAGCTGTCATACAGCCTACACAAGGCTGAGGCCCTTTGCTGGGGGTTTCAGCTGCCTGATTATCTCCAACTGCAGCTGTGAAATCACAAAAAATGATGATTTAAATGAGCTCTGTTATTAAAGTATCTCTTCATTCGACATCACAAGGCGACTCCTTCAGAAGGATGTTTCCTTTTTTTTGTCCAAACCCTGCAGCCAAAGGAGATGACTTTGGGTTATTTCCACATCATGAACTATCTTGTGATGACCTGATTTCTGCAATGATTATACTTCAGAGATCAAAAGAGGGATTAGTGTAGCTCAACCCTAATTCTATTGGATGCTACTAAACGAAGTCACCTTGTAACATATGTACACTGCAACAGAGCAAGTGGAGCTCATCAAAGGAGGGTGAAGCAGCAAAAATATGAGCTCCAGGGCAACATTTGAAAGTTTGTCAGTGCAACCGGTTCAAGTAGTTGAAAGGAAGTCACTAAAGATCTTTAAAGATCTTTAACTTAAATGGATTGGATTGTGTTTTTACTTAAACAAATGGCAGAAAGCAGATGGATCACCATATGCTAAAAGCGCTTATTATTAAATCATGATCTTAATTTGAAAGGTATCCAAGAATTAAATTATGATCCAAAGTATGCAGTTCTACCTAAATATACTATTCATTGAGCTAAACTTAAAACTGAAATGCAAAACAACTAACTTGTTCTCAAGCTAATTATACGCAAGAACACTTGAGCTCTTTCCACATAATTGTGCAATCTGAGATGGAACCTCTTTAAATGTTTCAACAAAGTGGGAGGATGAACAACTGTGATTTGTGCCTAAGGGGTTCCTCTGTTCCCATTCTTGCTTTGATTCAGACCTTCTTCATCTTCCTACAAAGATAATGTGAATATATTGGAGGTATGGTCCAAGTTGATGTAAATTTAAAAGTAATCTCTTGCTATATTCCGTAATGGAGAATTTTTGGAAGAGGTGTCAGATTTAGATGCATTTATTCCATGGGAAACTTATGACAAATTTAATTGGTCTTAATTTATATTTATTGGTATAGTTGCATGATTTCTATCTGGGTGATGATGTACCAAATGAAACATTAAAGAAGGAAAGATATTGAATTGTTTATCTAATTGTTTATTGTTTTTACACAGATTTCTTCAGTAAATATAATTGTGAACAGTCATAAATGTCATGATGCCAGTTTCTCCATGATGAAAGTTGGTATTTGTAATAAGCCAAAGATGTGCAGGTTAGGCCATGCTAAATTGCCTCTTCGTGCCCCAAGATGTATAGGTTAGAAGGATTTGTGGGGTAAATATATGGGGTTACAGGGGTAGGGTGGTATGTTCTGGGAGTGTCAGTGCAGACTCAATGGGCCAAATGGCCTCCTTCTGCACTGTAGGCATTCTATGATTCTAATAAAGTATATATGACTGACATCATCTTGGTGTTCAGATAATGATTTTGATCCAACTTCAGGAGTGTGAGCTCTAGGAGGCCAATGCATGGAGAAGGACAGTCCAGCAGAAACATTGAGGATCTACTATGGGCCCTATTTTCCCATTTTGATTCTAAGTGCTAGGTGGACTTGAAACTGGGAGTGTTTCAGATCCAACTTTTAGACCCGTTCTGAGGTGCCCCCATACGCACGCTGCCTGAAAAAATGGCAGCAATTCTGAGTCGCACTGCAGAAGCCTGTGGGCAGGGCTTATCGAGCTTGAAACCCTGCAGTTCCGATCGGCGCCTCGAATGCACATGTGTAGAAAAAAAAGATAGAATAACGCTCCCTGCCACATTGCTTCCAGGCAGGATAATGCCTTCCTCTGGCCCCCACAGACATTGCCCCACCCCCATAACTTTACTGACCCCCTTATCCCCCACCTCTCACCACCCAGACCGATCGTGGGCCCCTCTCCCCTTCCCCTCCTTCTACCCCACTGATCACATGCAGAGTGGCAGTGGACCCCTCACCCCCCCCCACTGATCACACAAAGGGTGGCAGCAGACCCACCTCCCCTCCACCAATTGCACACAGAGTGGCAGCGGACCCCCCTCCTCTCCTGCCCCCACCCCCCGCCCCCCATGCCCCCCGATCTGAGTCAGAGAGCCATCTGACCCACCTCCCCCCCCAATCTGAGTCAGAGAGCCATCTGACCCACCTCCCTCCCCCACCCCCCAACCGATCTGAAGCAGAGAGCCCCCAGACCTTGGAACCTTCCTCTTCAGAAGCTGGAGCGACCAAATCGGACCTTTGTGGACCATGTCTGTTTTGTGCCGAATCTGGACGGGTGAACGCGGTGGTAAAGGGGGAAGTGCTGGTAAGTTTGGGCATGCAGCCCATTAAGTTAATTTAAATACATGCAAATGCATCTAAATTGACATCGTGCCCATTTCGGATGCAGTCCCGATGGCAGCCATTTTCAGCTCTTGATAAAGGGGGAACCAGCATAGAGGCGGGCGCAGATCGTGTTACTCACCTCGTGCCTGACTTTACCAAGTTTTCGCGCCTGAAAATGGGCGCAACTTGATGGTAAAATCGGGCCCATTGTGTCTTGTTCTGGATATTCCCCAGCGACCCACAGACCAAGGGGGAGTGGGGAATTTGCCCAGTCAGCATTTGCATGCATGTGGGGAGTTAAGCCCCTTGAAATTGATGTTGGATCAAGTTCCCAACATCTTCCTGCCTTCTTCTTGGTTTCTAAGGGGCAGGATTTAAAGGCAACAGGGGAATCCCCTTGGGTCTATTGACTAAGTAATTAAGGTAGTTATGAAGTCAATTAAGAACTATTTTAACTCTCAATACTGGATTTTGTAGCTAAGGCACTTGTTTCCTAACCTGTCAGCAACTCACCAGTGCTGCTGAGTTGAGTATATGGTGGGAAGTGGCAGGCTGGGAATGCTTTGATTGGTAATTATACTGAAGAGCTCCAGCCATGGCCAGGTGAGAGACTACTGTTCAAAGCACTTCTCCGCTTAGAGAGTGCTAATACTGCTTAATAGGTGAATGTCAGCTTCTTGGCAGGCATTTCACATGTCTTAAACTACACTGCTGCCAGTCTTCACCACACCACAGAAGTAGCTTATGTAACTCCACCTCCCACCCCTGACAAACAGCCAGTCCAGAAGCCACACCACCATCAGGAGTCCCAGCAACAACAGCAGGAGAAACTCTAGAAACACCAACTGCGCTATCCTCCGCTACATGTCTCTTCACAGGGAAAATGGGATGGACACCGATATCCAGCTGGAAGGAGGTGAGACCTTCCAACACAGAGACTATGTGCAGAGGATTGGCTCCCTCAACATGTCTGGCACCCATTTCCTCAGAAGGTTCAGTCTCTTATTCCAGGTTCCTGTGGAACAAGATCTCCCTCCAAGATAAGCTGCATATCTCTGAAAGGCCAACAACTCACCCCACCCCACCACCGCACCCAACCCCTTCCCGGGCCTCTGCCTCTCACCAAGCTTTGTGCTCTCTTTTCCAGCAAGGAGAGAAAGCAATGAGATGCGCATGTTTGTAATTACCTATGTGGAGAGGAGGGATGGTGACCATTTGCGGAGGGTGACTATGAGGCATGGGTACAAGAGGGCAAGAGGATGATAGTGTGTGAGCGTTAGCTGTTCAGATGGGAATGTGAGGTGCTTGAAGAGGGAGGAATGTGTGGAGTTGCACTGAGTTCTGCAGAAGAATCATATGGACTTTAACTCTGTTTCTGTCTCCACAGATGCTGTCCGACCAGCTGAGTTTATCCAGCATTTTTGTTTTCATTTCAGATTGCCAACATTCGCAATATTGTGCTTTTACTTGAGCTGCAGTGTGCGTTGTTCTGGGGAGTGCTTGCAGGAGAATGTCAGGCAATTGAAAGTCTGAGGGTTGGTACCTGTGCCATTCACCTTTCCCATCATCCACCATTCTCTTGCTGCACTGTCTCCATATTGGAGAGAACACAGTTCAGCTGCTGTCTTCCACAGTCACTTATAACCACACATGCTTGCTGGAAGCGATTGTGTCCTTTTCTCATCCTTGGAAGAACTCACGCCACTGCAGTCCCTCAGACACAACAGCAGGACCTCCAAGTACGAGTGAAATATCCTGGAGAGTAGTCTTCCCAGGTTGCCTCTCAATTCCTGTGGTTTCAGCTTCAAAAGTCCAACTTTTGATGAGCCATTGTAAGCCAAGTCATGGCCCCTTTAATTAGAAATCCTGCCTTCGGCAAATGGGCACAGCTTGTCAGGGAAGCCGAAGCTGGGATGTTGGTATCATGGCTCTGGGATAGCCTGACAATTGGGGAATTCGGTTCCCATCCTGCAAATGGTCCTCACATTCTGGCAGAGACCATGTGCAGAAGCTTCCACCTCAGGAATTAAAAACTACAAACATTTACAATTTACCAAATAACGGCTCTTTTCGAAGAGCGAGAGGCAAATTAATTTTAAAAAATGACCAGCACTTAAAATGATTTCAACCATGTCTGTTACGTCTTTTCTTCAACCATCAAGATTTTATTGCTTTTTTCATAGATGTTAACTTTTTTTGAAACCAGGAGAAAATGGTGCATATCAATATTGGCATTTTCTTCAACTTGTCTTTTTCTGAATGCTTGTGATAGTGATCATTCAGTGTGTATTAAGTGGCAAAATTAATTGTCAAAAAATATCTATGTGTATAGAATTCAGTAGTAAATTATTGATTCTACTGAATGCCATTATACTTCATTTTGCTCCTTTTATGTATCCATGTCTGGAACTGTGGATAGTGAGGCTCAAATTCCTTTCCATCCCATGGCTGAGCAGGAATCTCTCCTATTCTTATCATCTGCCATTAGTGTATGTTGGAAGAATATATATGTTCATACTCAATCTGTTCAGCCACTTTATGGACACCTTCCCTGACCATCAAATTCTGGTGTGGGACTTGAACCCAGAGCTTCCTACTTAGAGGCAGATACACTATCCACTGCACTTCAAACCTTGCCCTACCAATGTTGCTGTCATGGCACTGTGGATTAGACCTGTCTTCAGGCAGACAACTCAAGAAAGAAATTATGTAACTGTGATCCAGAAAGACAGACGAACTTAGGGCCTTAATGCTTACGTGGAATTTGGATGTGGTTGCGGTGACGGAGACATGGTTAAAAGAAGGACAGGACTGGCAGCTGAATATTCCGGGGTATAAATGTTTTAGGCAAGACAGAGGAGGGGCTAAAAAAGGTGGGGGAGTAGCGGCATTAGTTAGGGAGCATATTACAGCGGTGCAGAGGGTGGACAATTTAGAGAGGTCATGTAATGAATCGCTGTGGGTGGAGCTCAGAAACAGGAAAGGTGCAATCACTATGCTGGGGGTATACTACAGGCCACCCAACAGCCCACGGGAAGTGGAGGAGCGGATATGTCAGGAGATTCTGGATATGTGCAGAAAAAATAGGGTTGTTGTAGTGGGAGACTTCAATTTCCCTGGTATAGACTGGAAAGTGCTTAGGGCTGGGGGTTTGGACGGGGAGGAATTTGTAAAATGCATACTGGAAGGTTCTTTGGAACAGTATGTAGATAGCCCAACTAGAGAGGGGGCTATACTGGATCTAGTTCTGGGAAATGAGCCTGGACAGGTCGTCAAAGTTTCGGTAGGGGAACATGTGGCAAATAGTGACCACAACTCTGTTAACTTTAGGATAGTAATGGACAAGGACGAGTGTTGTCCTAAGGGTAGGGTGCTAAATTGGGGGAAGGCTAACTATAGCCGGATTAGGCAGGAATTGGTGGCCGTTGATTGGGAGAGGCTGTTCGGGGGTAAGTCCACGTCTGGCATGTGGGAGTCTTTTAAGGAACAGTTGATAAGGCTGCAGGACAGGCATGTGCCTGTAAAAAGGAAGGATAGAAAAGGTAGGATTCGAGAGCCGTGGATAACCAGGGAAATTGAGGATCTGATCAAAAAGAAAAGAGAGGCGTACGTTAGGTCCAGGCAACTGAAAACAGATGGAGCTCTGGAGGAATACAGAGAGAATAGGAAAGAACTCAAACGGGGAGTTAGAAGGGCAAAAAGAGGTCACAAAATGTTCTTGGCAGACAGGATTAAGGAGAATCCTAAGGCATTTTATTCATATGTTCGGAACAAAAGAGTTGTCAGGGAAAAAATCGGACCTCTCAGGGACAAAGATGG
Organism: Mustelus asterias; assembly: GCF_964213995.1. Classification (NCBI taxonomy): domain Eukaryota; kingdom Metazoa; phylum Chordata; class Chondrichthyes; order Carcharhiniformes; family Triakidae; genus Mustelus; species Mustelus asterias. The sequence continues at coordinate 80,214,753 of NC_135802.1, read as the reverse complement.
GGAATTATGCTTAGAACCCAAGGGAATAGGGGAGATCCTAAATGAATACTTTGCATCGGTATTCACAAAGGAGAGGGACTTGTTGACTGGGAGTGTCTCAGAGGGAGGTGTTGACCCGCTAGAGAGAATCTCCATTACAAGGGAGGAAGTGTTAGGTTTCTTAGGTAACATTAAAACTGACAAATCCCCAGGGCCTGATGGCATCTATCCTAGACTGCTCAGGGAGACAAGAGATGTAATTGTTGGGCCTCTGACGGAAATCTTTGTCTCTTCATTGGACACAGGTGAGGTCCCTGAGGATTGGAGGATAGCGAATGTGGTATCGTTATTTAAGAAGGGTAGCAGGGATAACCCAGGTAATTATAGGCCAGTGAGCTTGACGTCCGTGGTAGGGAAGTTGTTGGAGAGGATTCTTAGAGACAGGACGTATGCGCATTTAGAACGGAACAATCTCATTAGTGACAGACAGCATGGTTTTGTAAGAGGGAGGTCGTGCCTTACAAATTTGGTGGAGTTTTTTGAGGAAGTGACAAAAACGGTTGATGAAGGAAGGGCCGTGGATGTCGTCTATATGGATTTCAGTAAGGCATTTGACAAAGTCCCTCATGGCAGGTTGGTTAAGAAGGTTAAGGCTCATGGGATACAAGGAGAGGTGGCTAGATGGGTAGAAAACTGGCTTGGCCACAGGAGACAGAGGGTAGCAGTCGAAGGGTCTTTTTCCGGCTGGAGGTCTGTGACCAGTGGTGTTCCGCAGGGCTCTGTACTGGGACCTCTGCTATTTGTGATATATATAAATGATTTGGAAGAAGGTGTAACTGGTGTAATCAGCAAGTTTGTGGATGACACGAAGATGGCTGGACTTGCAGATAGCGATGAACATTGTCGGACAATACAGCAGGATATAGATAGGCTGGAAAATTGGGCAGAGAAATGGCAGATGGAATTTAATCCAGATAAATGCAAAGTGATGCATTTTGGAAGAACTAATGTAGGGGGGAGTTATTCAATAAATGGCAGAGCCATCAAGAGTATAGAAACACAGAGGGACCTAGGTGTGCAAGTCCACAAATCCTTGAAGGTGGCAGCACAGGTGGAGAAGGTGGTGAAGAAGCTATATGGTATGCTTGCCTATATAGGACGGGGTATAGAGTATAAAAGCTGGAATCTGATGTTGCAGCTGTATAGAACGCTGGTTAGGCCACATTTGGAGTACTGCGTCCAGTTCTGGTCGCCACTCTACCAGAAGGACGTGGAGGCTTTAGAGAGAGTGCAGAGAAGGTTTACCAGGATGTTGCCTGGTATGGAGGGTCTTAGCTATGAGGAGAGATTGGGTAAACTGGGCTTGTTCTCCCTGGAAAGACGGAGAATGAGGGGAGACCTAATAGAGGTGTACAAAATTATGAAGGGTATAGATAGGGTGAACAGTGGGAAGCTTTTTCCCAGGACGGAGGTGACGATCACGAGGGGTCAAGGTGAGAGGGGCGAGGTATAACTCAGATATCAGAGGGACTTTTTTTACACAGAGAGTGGTGGGGGCCTGGAACGCGCTGCCAAGTAGGGTGCTGGAGGCAGACACGCTGGCATCGTTTAAAACTTACCTGGATAGTCACATGAGCAGTCTGGGAATGGAGGGATACAAACGAATGATCTATCTGGACCAATGAGCGGCACAGGCTTGGAGGGCCGGAGGGCCTGTTTCCTGTGCTGCACTGTTCTTTGTTCTTGTTCTTTGAAATGTGGGCCCATGACACTGATACTAATGCCATTGTATGTTTGGCCAGAGCTGCTAACACTGTCACAATGTCCAGAAGAGATGTTCTGCGATCATGAAGAATCCCAACTACAGTTCACCCAAGAATTGATGAATCATGCAATCTTCAGGATTCAAATAATAAAGTAGTCAGTTTTAGAGTGAGATTCAAAGGTGCTAAATCATACCACAGACAGAAGTGTGCAGAAAGAAACATGTTAATAACCTGCTGAGCTGTTACCATGGCAATGACACAAGCTCAGTCCAATCAAAGAAGCTGGAGGAAAAGCAAACCGCTGCAATTTCAACATCACAAAGAGATTTGTATAGAAATTCAAACACCGTCCTATATGAAAGACACTCAAATTGAAATAATGGTTTGGGGGATACAATGCTTTCTTTTTCATGATTATATTTCTAAAATTTCCCAAAAGCTTATTTGTATCACAAAATAATTGCAACATATTATATTTCCACTGCCATTTTTGATAATCTAAAATTGGATGCGATGTCTGAAAATCCGAAATGCCTGATTACACAGTGCATTTAAACACACACTGGCATTGTGAAGTAAGACCCTTAGCTGCTATTGCACTCTGCTAGATGGTAAACCATTTTTGATTAGAAACATATCAAGTGCAGACAAGGATTCTGTGAGCAAATACATTGTGGCTAGTTGTGGATACCCATGTGTTTTCAGTTTGGATCAACAAGAGGGAACACAATTCAAATAATTTTCATTCTTTTGGGAAGATTCTTGCAAAACAAAAACTCATGACTGGGGATTAAAGTAAAAGCAATTGTACAATGCCGTTATATTTTTATATTTAGAGTTCAAGGACATCTTTTGTCTGTTTTAACCCAAAAACCAGTTGGCCAGCTCAATTCACAATAAACTAAACTATTTCCATGATGACCAGCTATTCTTTTTTTGCTTCTGTCATTAAGGCAGTATTATCTCAGTTTGAGGTACTGCCTCATAATGAACATCCACAATAATAATACTGTTTTTAAAGTTTATTTATTAGTGTCACAAATAGGCTTACATTAACATTGCAATGAAATTACTGTGAAAATCCACACTCCAGCCCCTGTTCGGGTGCACTGAGGGAGAATTTAGCATGACCAATGCACCTAATCAGCACATCTTTCGGACTGTGGGAGGAAACCGGAGTCCCCGGAGGAAACCCATGCAGACACAGAGAGAACCTACAGACTCCGCCCAGACAGTGACCCAAGCCAGGAATCGAACCCAGGTCCCTGGTGCTGTGAGGCAGCAATGCTAATCACTGTGTCACTGTGCTGTCCATTATGCCTCTTATGTTTTAGTAATTTCACTGAAACAATAGTAAAGTTGACCTTATTATTGCAGGGAATGTAAAATGGGTGACAGGGCATTGGCTATCTGTCATACATCTCACCTGACTTTCCGTTCCATTAGTTAGGTGGTGTGAATGATAATCAGCCAATTCACTATTGCCCATTTTGCACCCCTATCAAAGATAATGGCCGCGATTCTCCCATCCTGACCTGCAACTTTTCTGGCGGGTCAGGGTGGGAGATGCTCGTCACCGGCCTTGTTCCGGGATTTGCGCATGCGCCGGGAATGCATGCGCAACTCCCAGAGCCAGTGAACTGTCACAGGCCAGACCACGCTGGAATCTGGTGGGAAGGTAGATAAATAATTTGAATCTTTTTTTAATATGTTTAAATGTCTTTTGAATGTAATTATTGCAAACTTACCGGTCCCGATTGAATCTCCCACCCCACCAGGAATACTTCATTCCGGCAGAGTTTAGAGTAGCTACCCATGTTCGGGGAACTAGCGGGAGACTTCCACCGGAGTGAAGGGGGGCAATCAGGGCCCCCTAGCGGGGTCAGGCCCTGGGGGATGGTGCCCCCTGGGCATGGGCACCCTGGCAGTGCCAGCCTGTGCCCCTGGCACTGCCCAAGGGGCAAAGTGCCCATGCCCAGAAGGCACCTTGGCATTGCCCACCAGGCATCAGGCAGTGCCAAAGGGCGGGGCCTATACTGGATGGTGCCTAGAGGCAATCGGTGGGGTTGGGGGGTCCCATTGCCACTCTGCAGACAGGATTGGTCGGGGCTGGAGGGAGGGCAACGATTGGGGCGGGCTGGGGGTGGGTGGTCTGCCAGGGGGGGCCTGCCTCCCAAGGGAGGTCTGACATGGGTGGGTCAGCAGGGGGGCATCTGCCAGGGTGAGGGGAGTGGGGGATCGCCACTGCTGGCGCAGGGGGCTGGACATTGGGGCGCTCAGGGGTGGGGGGGGGGGTCAGGGCTGGCCCGGGAATTGTGTGAGCCGCGATCGGGCCGTAGGGGGGTTGGAAGGGCAGCACTGCAGGGGCCCCGGGCTGGCCAGCAATCGAGCTGGCCAGAAAATGGGGAGACTGACAGATCGGGGTCACTGCACATGCGCAGAGTTCCAGAGCTGTCAGACTCTGGCGCGAATAGGGCCCGCCCCCCTGGGATTTTAATGAGATTCACGACTGGGACCTCTGCAGTGCACAGAGTGCGGAGATTCGAGTGAGAAACTGAACTGACAAAACAGTCATGATCTAGAACAGCTTTCCCACCAATTCAGCACTTTTGGGAGAATCGCCCCCAACATTTCTACCCTATCACCACGACACAAAAAACTGTAAGATAAAGAGCAGCTTTATTGCTGATATTCTACTCAACTAAACATCCAAAACTCTTTAGCAAGAATGAAAAATGAATTCTTACCTTTGCTTCAGAGCGGCACGGTAGCACAGTGGTTAGCACTGCTGCTTCACAGCTCCTGGGTCCTGGGTTCGATTCCCGGCTCGGGTCACTGTCTGTGTGGAGTTTGCACATTCTCCTCGTGTTTGCGTGGGTTTCCTCCGGGTGCTCCGGTTTCCGTCCAAAGATGTGCTGGTTAGGTTGATTGGCCAGGTTAAAAATTGCCCCTTAGAGTCCTGAGATGCGTAGGTTAGAGGGATTAGCGGGTAAATATGTGGGAGTAGGGCCTGGGTGGGATTGTGGTCGGTGCAGACTCGATGGGCCAAATGGCCTCCTTCTGCACTGTAGGGTTTCTATGATTCTCCTGAAACCCATTTTTCCTCCTGTTATTTTCCTACTCTCTAACTTTGTCTCATATTTCAATAAATAACTTTATATTTTTCTAGTGTCCCTCTGTTTTATCACAACTTTGCTAATAAAAACTACAGACATTTACAATGTTCTTTTACATTTAAAGTATATAACCAGTCTTACTATATGCTCCCATTTGTAGATGGAAGTGCTTTTGCTGGCTGAAGAGCAGCCAATTAAAGGTTGGATTTGGACGACTGGTACAAGAAAATTAATCTAAAAGTTAAAAAAATAAGAAATAACATTTTGGTTTTCAAACTTACCAGGTAATTGGGGATCTGATTTTTAAAAATCCTGTGGTGATGGAGCTACCTTTCTGTTTTAATTCTTGAGATGCGAGTGTCATTGGCAAGGTCAGCATTTATTGCTTATTCTAATTGCCTTTGAGAAGGTGATGGGGACCTCCTTCTTGAACTCCTGCAGTACATGTGATGGCGGTACACCTGCAGTGCTGTTAGGGAGGGAATTCCAAGATATTGACTCAGTAGAAACGGCAATATAATTCCAAGGATAGGTGTATACCAAAGGGCAAGAGTTATAGCTGGGGGAAAGGAAATTATGATGCGATTAGGCGAGATTTAGCTGGCATAGGTTGGGGAAGGAAACTGCAGGGGATGGGCACAATTGTAATGTGGAACTTGTTCAAGGAACAGCTACTACGCGTCCTTGATAAGTATGTACCTGTCAGGCAGGGAGGAAGCAGACGTGTGAGGGAACCGTGGTTTACTAAGGAGGTTGAATCTCTTGTGAAGAGGAAGAAGGAGACTTATGTTAAGATGAGACGTGAAGGCTCAGTTAGGGCACTTGAGAGTTACAAGTTAGCCAGGAAGGACCTAAAGAAAGAGTTAAGAAGAGCCAGGAGGGGACATGAGAAGTCTTTGGCAGGTAGGATCAAGGAAAACCCTAAAGCTTTCTATAGGTATGTCAGGAGTAAAAGAATGACTAGGGTAGGATTAGGGCCAGTCAAGGACAGTAGTGGGAAGTTGTGCGTGGAGTCTGAAGAGATAGGAGAGGCACTAAATGAATATTTTTCATCGGTATTCACACTGGAGAGGGACAGTGTTGTCGAGGGGAGTACTGAGATGCAAGCTGTTGGACTGGATGGGTTTGATGTTCATAAGGAGGAGGTGTTAGGGTAAGGGTAAAAATAGATAAGTCCCCTGGGCCAGATGGGATTTATCCTAGGATTCTCTGGGAGGCTAGAGAGGAGATTGCAGAGCCTTTGGCTTTGATCTTTGTGTCGTCATTGTCTACAGGAACAATGCCAGAAGACTGGAGGATAGCAAATGTTGTCCCCTTGTTCAAGAAGGGGAGTAGGGACAACTCTGGTAATTATAGACCGGTGAGCCTTACTTTGTTGTGGGCAAAGTATTGGAAAGGATTATAAGAGATAGGATTTATAATCACCTAGAAAGGAATAATTTGATTAGGGATAGTCAACACGGTTTTGTGAAGGGTAGGTCGTGCCTCACAAACCTTTGAGAAGGTGACCAAAGAGGTGGATGAGGGTAAAGCGGTTGATGTGGTGGATATGGATTTCAGCAAAGCGTTTGATAAAGTTCCCCATGGTAAGCTTTTGCAGAACATACGGACACATGGAATGAGGGTGATTTAGTGGTTTGGATCAGGAATTGGCTAGCTGTAAGAAAACAGAGGGTGGTGGTTGATGGGAAATATTCATCCTGGAGTTCAGTTACTAGTGGTGTACCGCAAGGATCTGTTTTGGGGCCACTGCTGTTTGTCATTTTTATTAATGACTTGGATGAGGGCGTGGAAGGATGGATTAGTAAATTTGCGGATGACACTAAAGTCGGTGGAGTTGTAGACAGTGCGGAGGGAAGTGGCAGGTTACAGAGGGACATAGATAAGCTGCAGAGCTGGGCTGACAGGTGGCAAATGGAGTTTAATGTGGAAAAGTGTGAGGTGATTCACTTTGGAAGGAGTAACAGGAATACAGAGTACTGGGCTGATGGTAAGATACTTGGTAGTGTGGATGAACAGAGGGATCTGGGTGTCTATGTGCATAGATCCCTGAAAGTTGGCACCCAGGTTGATAGGGTTGTTAAGAAGGCGTGCGGTGTGTTAGCTTTTATTGGTAGAGGGATTGAGTTTCGGAGCCAGGAGGTCATGCTGCAACTGTACAAAACTCTGGTGCGGCCCCATTTGGAGTATTGCGTACAGTTCTGTTCGCCGTATTATAGGAAAGATGTGGAAGTGTTGGAAAGGGTGCAGAGGAGATTTACCAGGATGTTGCCTGGTATGATGGGAAAATCGTATGAAGAAAGGCTGAGGGGCTTGAGGTTGTTTTTGTTAGAGAGAAGAAGGTTAAGAGGTGACTTAATAGAGGCATACAAGATGATCAGAGGATTAGATATGGTGGATAGTGAGAGCCTTTTTCCTCGGATGGTGATGGCTAGCATGAAGGGACATAGCTTTAAATTGAGGGGTGGGAGATATAGGACAGATGTTAGAGGTAGGTTCTTTACTCAGAGAGTGGTAAGGGCGTGGAATGCCCTGCCTGCAGCAGTAGTGGATTCGTCAACATTAAGAGCATTCAACGTGGGCAAGTGCGAGGTCGTACACTTTGGAAAAAAGAATAGAGGCATGGACTATTTTCTAAACGGTGACAAAATTCATAATGCTAAAGTGCAAAGGGACTTGGGAGTCCTAGTCCAGGATTCTCTAAAGGTAAACTTGCAGGTTGAGTCCGTAATTAAGAAAGCAAATGTAATGTTGTCATTTATCTCAAGAGGCTTGGAATACAAAAGCAGGGATGTACTTCTGAGGCTTTATAAAGCACTGGTTAGGCCCCATTTGGAGTACTGTGAGCAATTTTGGGCCCCACACCTCAGGAAGGACATACTGGCACTGGAGCGGGTCCAGCGGAGATTCACACGGATGATCCCAGGAATGGTAGGCCTGACATACAATGAACGTCTGAGGATCATGGGATTATATTCATTGGAGTTTAGGAGGTTGAGGGGAGATCTGATAGAAACTTACAAGATAATGAACGGCTTAGATAGGATGGACGTAGGGAAGTTGTTTCCATTAACAGGGGAGACTAGGACGCGGGGGCACAGCCTTAGAGTAAAAGGGAGTCACTTTAGAACAGAGATGAGGAGAAATTTCTTCAGCCAGAGAGTGGTGGGTCTGTGGAATTCATTGCCACAGAGGGCTGTGGAGGCCGAGACGTTGAGCGTCTTCAAGACAGAAATTGAAAATTCTTGATTTCTCGAGGAATTAAGGGCTATGGGGAGAGAGCGGGTAAATGGAGTTGAAATCAACCATGATTGAATGGTGGAGTGGACTCGATGGGCCGAATGGCCTTACTTCCGCTCCTATGTCTTATGGTCTTATGGTTATTGGATAAACATATGGATGATATTGGAATAGTGTAGATTAGAGGGGCTTTAGATTGGTTCCACTGGTCGGCGCAACATCGAGGGCCGAAGGGCCTGTACTGTGCTGTAATGTTCTATGTTCTATGTTCTAAATCAGGATGATCTGTGACTTGAAAGGGAACACATCAGGCTGCACAGGCATATTTCTTGAATAAACACTCAAGGACAGGGTAGGATGTCAGAAACCTGAGTGTTCCTTTAATAATGCTGTAATATTTGTGGTCAGCAACTGAAGAGCATGATGGGTTAGCACATTACTTTTACAGCTAAAGGACCAAATATAGATCCAGCTGGATCCACAAGATGAAATGTTCCTCCCTCTGTTAGCTTGAGCATTCAATATGAAATCAACTTGGATAGTCTGTTTACATCGCAGATTCAAACAAATCAATCTTTTAGCACAAAACTGTCCTGAATAACAACATGATAACTTGATAACAACATGGATGCAGCCTATTAAGCCCTAAACAGGAGCTGGCCTTGGTTGTGAGTCCCATTGCCCTCTCTGCTTGGCTGTCCTCATGTATTCAGAATCTTCTAATCTTCGTTTACAGGATATTTGTCACCACCTTTATGCAGCGATGAATAGCTGCTTGGGAGATGCTGCAAATCTCATCTGTAGACCCTTAAATGAAACTGACCAAATAGAAATTGAGAGCTACAATAACCTTCAAAGCTACTGATATAGGGTACCCGTGGAATCAGGTCATCCTGCACCAAGGCGGATAGTTTTGTAACTGTCTGATTAGTCTCCTCAGGCGCTGCCTCTCCGACATTTGCAGGTACGTCATCCTGGAGTTAAAGATTCTTGAATGTGCCAGGGACCTAAGTCTGTGTCCGCCTCTGCCTTGCTGCCCGGCCTTCTGTCATTGTACTGTCTCCTGTTGCTGCTGCTGGCTGTCTGCCCTGGTTCCTGTCCAGCATTGATCCCCTCCAGCACTCTAGGATGAAGGAGTATAGGGTAAGTGATTCTTATTGAGCCAGAACCTCACCCTTTCTTTAAAGGTATTCTTAAAGTCAGCTTGGATTTATGAAGAGGAAATCATACTTGACAAATCTGTTGGAATTCTTTGAAGATGTAACTAGTAGAGTTGACAAGGGGGAGCCAGTTGATGTGGTATATTTGGACTTTCAGAAAGCATTTGACAAAATCCCACACAAGAGATTATCGTGCAAGATTAAAGCACATATGATTAGAGGAAGTGTATTGAGATGGATAGAAAACTGGTTGGCAGAGAGGAAACAAAGAGTAGGAATTAATGGATGCTTTTCAAATTGGCAGGCAGTAACTAGTGGGGTGCCACAGGGATCAGTGCTGGGACCCCAGCTATTCACAATATATATTAATGATTTGGATGAGAGAACAAAATGTAACATCTCAAAGTTTGCAGATGATACCAAGTTGGGTGGGAGGGTGAAATGTGACGAGAATACAGAGATCCTTCAGAATGATCTGGACAAGTTGGGTGAGTGGGTTAATCAATGGCAGATGCAGTATAATTTGGATAAGTGTGAGGTTATTCGCTTTGGAAGCAAAAACAAGAAGACAGATTACTATCTGAATGGCTGTAAATTGGGAGTGGGGAGTGTGCAGCAGGACCTGGGTGTCCTTGTGCACCAGTCACTGAAGGTAAGCAGGTAGGTGCAGCAGGCGGTAAAGAAGCCAAATGGCATGTTGGCCTTCATTGCGAGAGTTTTCGAGTACAGGAGCAGGGATGTGTTCTTGCAACTATACAGGGGCTTGGTGAGGCCACACCTAGAGTATTGTGTGCAGTTTTGGTCTCCTTTTCTGAGGAAGGATGTTCTTGCTCTTGAGGGAGTGCAGCAAAGGTTTACCAGGCAATTCCAGGGATGGCGGGATTGATGTACGAGGAGAGATTGACTAGGTTAGGAATATTTTCACTGGAGTTCAGACGAATGAGGGGGGGATCTCATAGAGACTTATAAAATTCTAACAGATCTAGACAGGATAGATGCAGGGAGGATATTCCCAGTGGTGGGGAGTCCAGAACTAGGGGTCACAGTCTGAGGGTTCAGTTTTAGGATGGAGGTGAGGAGACATTTCTTCACCCAAAGAGTGGTGAGCCTGTGGAGTTCATTACCACAGGAAGTAGTTGATGCCAAAACATTGAATGCATTCAAGAGGTGGCTGGATATAGCACTTGGGGCAAATGGGATCAAAGGTTATGGGGGAAAAGCAGGATTAGGCTATTGAGTTGGATGATCAGCCATGATCGTAATGAATGGCGGAGCAGGTTTGAAGGGCCAAATGGCCTCCTCCTGCTCCTATTTTCTATGTTTCTATGTTTCCAAATGCCCTTGCCCTTAGGGACTCAGATATGTAATGCCACTCTGCTAGGTGATGTTCCTTTAATTTTTGGAATCAATATGTTTGGCTTTGTAACTTCCAGCCTCAGACTGCCCCTTCATGGTGTCAGAATATCAAATTCAAACACAGAGGAAAACTTTCCAAAGGCAATCCCTGTGGCTCACTCTCTTGCAAGTCAAAAGAACTCTCACACTTGGTCAGGCAAGCCTCATTTAAGTCATCCGATGCAGGTTATTCAAAGCTGGGGAGACTCATGTCAAATTCTTTTAATCGGAAAGGCTGCAATAAATCACAATGAAGGATATTTCAATTATGTACAAATCATCCATTGCGCATAAATATGAGGTTCCTGCGGTTAACAGGGGAGTTTTCCAATTCCTTACTTTCCCACCGTCAACATAAATGGGAGCCATTTTTCCATCTCTGGGATTCCTACACAAGGCCTCTGGCATGATTCTGTGAGCCCACCCACCATTATGCCAGCTTCAAGTGTTTGGTTCTTTCCCAGTTGTAAGTAAAGGCACTAAGCCACAAGCTATAACTGGCATATGTCCTTCAGGATTATTATCCACATATTTGTGTGGGAGGAATAGAATTTCAACATAATGAAAGCTGCATCCTTGTTACTACTGGCAATGACAGCTGTATTAAGCAGTAAATCTTGAGTAGATGTAACATAGAGACATAGAAACCAGAAGCAGGAATAGTCCATTTGGGCCTTCGAGCCTCCTCCACCATTGATTTTGATCATGGCTGATCATAAAATTCAATATCTTGATCTCCCCATATCCCTTGATCCCTTTAGCCCCACGAGCTATATCTAATTTCTTCTTGAAATCTCACAATGTTTTGTCCTCAACTACTTTCTGTGGGAGTGAATTCCACAGATTCACTACTCTCTGAGTGAAGAAATTTCTCCTCACCTCAGTCCTAAAAGGTTTACCTCTTATCCTCAAACAATGACCCCTGGTTCTGGACTCCCACACCATTGGGAACATTCTTATAGAAACAGTCCTCCAGATAAAAGAATGTAAGGATGTCATCATTGTGCATTTTGATCACTTTCCCAATATTCCTCCAGCAAAGATTCATAAGGCTTATGTGAAATGTGATGCGTCTAATGCATGAGTTGGAGCTTGCCCTCACACATCTTAGTCCTTGTGGCAAATGTGTTTGTTCCCAGATAGATTAATCTTCGGGGTTTAGACAACACACAGATCTGGACCCAAGTGGACCTCATATCTATAATAGAGCAAGTCAATAGTACCTCATTAACCACCACTTTTTAAGACCCTAATGTGATGATAGTAAGCAGTTGCTATTGATATGTTTTTTTTAATGTTTCTGTAGAATGTTTAAAATTTCAGCTTTATTCTATAGGCAGTTTGTGTGTCTGGAAAACATTTAACTCAAGGCTTGTAAAAGCAAGTTAATCATTCGTTTCAACTAGGATTTTGTTACTTTGCTCGAGCTTATGGACTTTTATTTACACAAAAGATTCCTTTGGAAGTTGATTGACAGGGACATATGATAATATGGTTAATGTGCAGAACTGGGTCTGTAGCAGGGAGAAATAAGCTTTTGCAGTTTAAGTTTGGAGAAGTTTTAGCTAGAAATTGTTTGAAGACAGAGGCTCTAAAACTCATATCTCCCTCAGAAAATTCCAAAGCTGTCGACACTTGTCATAGCAAGTATATTTGTAATGGCTAACTATATTTAAAGTGGCAATTAAGTCTGTAAGAGGAATGTTGCTATTTGGAACTGAAACAGTGATGTGAGAAATTAAAAGTGTTTCCTTCCATTTTTAAGTAGTGCTCAACTGCTAATGGTTAAGCTGTTTCCTTTGTTAGAGTTATATTTAAACTGTGTTATGAATAAAGGTTGTTTTAATATAAAATCCCTATTTTGTCTGTGGAAACAATCTTCATATTTTCGCCAAAAAGGAAACATTGTTGGGGTCTAGTCTGGTTTCCCAATATAACTTGGGGTTCTGGTCCAATACACTAACACCAGGATGAAGTCCATCAGGACCTGAAGACTTGCCGGCCAGGAGCTCCATCAGTTTTCTCAATACAGTTTCTCTAGTGATTATAATTTGACCAAGACCCCTCACTCACTGGGGAACCTGTGGATGTGGTGTACCTGGATTTCCAAAAGGCATTTGACAAGGTGCCGCATCAAAGACTGCTACATAAGTAAAGGTGCACAGTGTTACAGGTAAAGTATTAGAATGGATAGAGGATTGGCTAACTAACTGAAAGCAAAGCGTGGGGGTAAATGGGTGTTTTTCTGGTTGGCGATCAGTGACTAGTGGTGTGCCTCAGGGATCAGTGTTGGGACCGCAATTGTTTACGATTTACATAGATGATTTGGAGTTGTGGACCAAATGTAGTGTGTCAAAATTCGCAGATGACATTAAGATGGGTGGAAGAGCAAAGTGTGCAGAGGAAGCTGAAAGTCTGCAAAGGGATATAGATAATCTAAGTGAGTGGGCGAGGGTTTGGCAGATGGAGTACAAAGTTGGTAAATGTGAGGTCATCCATTTTGGTTGGAATAACAGCAAAATGGACTATTATTTAAATGGTAAAAAAATTGCAGCATGCTGCAGTGTAGAGGGACCTGGGTGTTCTTGTACAGGAATCCCAAGGAGTTGGTTTGCAGGTGCAGCAGGTAATTAAGAAGGCAAATGGAATTTTGTCCTTCCTTGCTCGAGAGATGGAGTTTAAAAACAGCGAGATTATGTTGCAGCTGTGTAAGGTGCTGGTGAGGCCACACCTGGAGTACTGTGTACAGTTTTGGTCTCCTTACTTGAGAAAGGATATACTGGCACTGGAGGGGGTGCAGAGGAGATTCACTAGGTTGATTCCAGAGTTGAGAGTGTTGGCTTATGAGGAGAGACTGAGTAGACTGGGGCTATACTCATTGGAATTCAGAAGAATGAGGGGAGATCTTATAGAAACATATAAGATTATGAAGGGAATAGATAAGATAGAAGCAGGGAAGTTGTTTCCACTGGCGGGTGAAACTAGAACTAGGGGGCGTAGCCTCAAAATAAGGGGAAGCAGATTTAGGACTGACTTGAAGAGGAACTTTTTCACACAAAGGGTTGTGAATTTGTGGAATTTCCTGCCCAATGAAGCAGTTGAGGCTACCTCATTAAATGTTTTTAAGGCAAGGATAGATACATTTTTGAACAGTAAAAGAAGTAAGGGTTCTGGTGAGCAGGCGGGTAAGTGGAGCTGAGTCCACAAAAACATCAGCCATGATCTTATTGAATGGTGGAGCAGGCTCGAGGGGCCAGATGGCCTACTCTTGCTCCTAGTTCTTATGTTCTTATACACCTCTTGATTTACAGCTATTATTGGAATGATTTTGTATCCTCTAGTGTGAAGACAAAAGATAAATGTTTGGTCATTTCATCTACCATTTCCTTATTATCCAATATTGACTCCCATTGTCGCTCTCTGGAGGACCAAAACTCACTCTTCTTACTCTTTTCCTTTTTAAATACATGCAGAAACTATTTCTATTGTTTTTAGCTTTCTAGCCATCTTCCTCTCACACTCAAATTTCTTTCTCTGGATTACTCTTTTCGTAATTATCTGCCATTCTTTATATTCTAACCAATCATCTGACCTGCTGTTGCTTTTGCACTGGTTATATGTGTTTTCCTTCAGTGTGATGCTTTCCTTAACTTATTTAGTTTTCTGCGGATGGTGGGTCTTTCCTTGAAAATTTTCCTTCATAGTAGAAATATACTTAATCTGAGTATTCTGAAATATCCTCTGCCATTGATTCCCAATTGGTGTATCCTCTAGCCTAGTATCCCCGTTCACATCAGCTATCTCAATGTTCATGTCCACATAGTTGTCCTTATTTAAGTTTAAAATACTAGTCATAGGTCCACTCTTCTTCTTTTCAAACTGGATGTAAACTTCAATAAAATTTTGGTAGCTACTACCTAGCTAGATAGCTGCTACCTTCACTCTGAGGTCATTCATTAATCTTGTCATATTACACAATACCAAATCTAATATAAGCTGCTCTCTGGTTAGTTCCAAAATATGTGGCTCTTAGAAACTGTCTCAGAAGCATTCTATGAACTCCAGGCTACTAAGTCCAATCTTACTTTTTCAGTTTATATGAAGACTAAATTTGATGGGCCGAATGGCCTCCTTTTCAGCTGTGAACTTTCTATGTTTCTATAATTCAAACAAACAAAACACCATAAGGAGCATAAAATACTGTTTATTGAATTAAATAGCCCCTTAAATAGAAAAAAGGTGTAATTTTCCTCCTAAATTGTACTGGAATAATCAAATTAACATCTCTTAGTATCTTTATTGAACTCAGCAATGGACCCTTCATGGTACAGAGTTTAATTTCCCAATAGCAATGCCAGGGAGATTGTTATTTAAGACGTTCATAGTTTTTTATGCCGAGTGAATGCAGAGTCCCAAAACGGACAAATAACAGATGAAACAGAAAAGCCACTTTTTCTGGATAAAGAGGAGTTAAACAGCCTGTTTTCTAAGGGTGCAGGGAAATTACTTTGGTTCACCAGATCAAACTTGGAAAATTTCAGATTATAACCATTGGATGGATTGATCAGAATAGTGAATAATAGCCACATCTCTCATTCAAATGAAACCAAAAGCAAGAAAGCAGAGTTAATGGGTGGAATTTTACGAGATTATTTCTAAGTGTCCAGCTAGCGTGAAGATGGGAGAGTTCCTGATCTGTTTTTCGGGTGAGTTTTCACAGTGAATCTGATGCACTCAGTCTTTGAAAAAGTGGGCTAGACCATTTCTAGCTACTAGAGGCAGTGGGCGGGGCTTAATTCACCAGTCATCAGCTGTCTGGCAAATTAATTAGGGGAGGCGATGGCCTATTGGTATTGTCACTAGACTATTAATCCAGAAACTCAGCTAAGGTTCTGGGGAATGACCCGGGTTCTAATCCTGCCACGGCAGATGATGGAATTTGAATTCAATAGAAACAATGTCTGAAATTAAGAATCTACTGATGACTAGGGAACCATTGTCAATTATTGGAAAAACCCATCTGGTTCACTAATGTCCTTTAGGAAAGGAAATCTGCCATCCTAAACCTGGTCTGGCCTACATGTGACTCTAGAGCCACAGCAATGTGGTTGATTCTCAACTGTCCTTCAAGGGCAACTAGGGATGGGCAATAAATGCTCACCAGCCAGCGACGCCCATGTCCCAAGATTGAATACAAAAAGCTCAGATTGGAGCCACAAACTGCGCATGTGCAGAAAAAGCTGAAAAAAACACAGTTCTTCTGGCAGAACCTCCCCTCCCCGGGCCAGATACAGCATCCCCCTCCCCCCCATAGACATGGCCCCCTCCCAACATTTTTGACCCTCTTATGTCCCCCACCGCCCCCGGACCCCCTTGCACATGGCCCCCTCATCATCCTCCTGGCTCCGATGGCTGATTGACATGGCCCTCTCTCTCCCCTTCCCCCAATCACCACAGAGGCACAATTCCCCCCTCCCCCCCTCCCCCTCCCACCCACCATCAGCACACCTACAACTGCTGACTTGGCTTCCCCTCCATGGTAACAAGGCAAACTGCATTAAACTCACTGGAATGCTCTAACGGGCATTCCTGACTCACCCAAACTGCCTGCAGCTGATCTGCCCTAACAAGGGAGAACGCCATAAAAATCCCAAGGATGGACAGACAGGCAGGCAGTGCAGGAACAAATAGCCTCCTGGAAGACAGCTCCCCATTTTTCAGATGCTGATCTGACCAGGTTGCTGGAGGTGGCGGGGGGTAAGGCAGGACAACCTCTTCCCCCCAGCAGGACCATGTCCCAGAGGAAGGGATGGAAATGCAGTCTGGGAGGCAGTGGCAACATGTGTTACTGCCAGGCACTGGCCAGGAGAACCGGGAAGCAGTGCCGCAAAAAACTGAATGACCTCATCCGGGCAGCAAGGGTAAGTGTTTTACTTCATCTAGCATCGTCCCTCTAAATGACTGCAAGATTCCTCTACCCCCAGTACTCTGCATGCTTTCAGCCCTGGGTCCCCAAGCACCTCCCTCCTCCCCCCCCCACCAATCATGTCACAGCTCTTGCCCTCTGAGTGCCATCTCCTGATACCCTGCAGAACTCATGTCATCAGGTTTTATATGTTTACATGGCTCCTTCTGCCCCCACGGGAGAAGAATGCCCATAATCTGGGAGAGGGCGAAGACAGGGGGTTGTGTGCCTGAGATTCGGGTCCTCACCCACTTTGAGGAGCAGGCACTGGGGCTTGCGGAAGAAGAGGGGATGTGGACCATTAGTGACAGCATAGTCGGACCAGAGCATAGAAATGAGCACCTACCAATCCTCCACTTATTGGTAAGTTGCATGCAGCCCAGATTCCTGTCCCTCCCTTGCACTTAACCTTGTGTCCTTTGTTGCAGAAAGGGACCCCGATGCGCCGGGGCCATCTGGCACTGCGGCCCCCACTGCTGCTCCCACTCATCCCGCCCCTGACAGCTCAGAAGACTCCACAAAGGAAGCCGATGAAGGGACCTCTGAGGCTGACACCAGCTCCACCTCGCAGTTCGCCATCCCAGAGACTCTCACATCAGTGGGTCCAGTTAGTGGTGAGGCTTCTGGGTCACTCTCTGGTGAGCACAACACATCTGCTGATGTACATTGGGTGGTGGAGAGAACGTCCGAGGTCTCTGGCACGCGGGTGCCTGCTGGAGGCAAGGACTCAGCTGGCCCCAGGCTACATACTGGTCCTCTGCGATCACTTCTCCCTCAGCTGCTGGAGATGCAGCAACAGAGCCAGGGAATGCAGGAGGGATTGACAACCTCACTGGCCAACTGCGAGGCTGTTGGGAGGAGGCCAAACCTTTCGGGCGAACCAGCTACTGCCTGTTTTGCATGGTTCCTAGGCCAACACTGCAAGGCATCTGCAGTGGAAAGCCTGAGGCAGGAAATCCTCACCATGAGTGACAGGCTCCAAGCAATGACTGAGTGACAGAGGCCATGGCAGAGTCTCAGAGTGCCATGGCCGAGTCACAGCAGGCCACAGCTGGGGACTTCAGTAGGCTTCTCGAGATTGTGCGGCCCATGGCTAAGAGGCTCGACAGCTTGCAGGAGACCCAGCGGGACAGCGCTGAGGGACAGTGGGCTAAAGCAGCAGCTTTTGAGAATGTGGCCCAGTTGCAGAGAGTTATGGCTGAGGGGCTGCAGAGCATGGCCAAGTCTCAGAGGACCTTGACAAATGGCCCCCAACTCAGGTGGCCATCGCAGAGGGCTCGACCACCATGGCAAGAATGCAGGTGGTCCTCCAGGACTGGCCAGGCCAGGTGATGCCAGAATTTTGAAGCTCACTACAGAAACACTGCCGTCCCATGGAGTGACCCCGGGGCCCACAGGAACCCCAGGGGAGGAGGAAGGGCTTGAGCCCATGCCAGGGCCTTCCACCCAGGAGACTGTGGCTGTGGCTACACCTTCAGACTCCCCCCTTCCTGACACCAGGGCATCTCAGGAGCAGCGGGATGAAGAGAGTGTCATGGAAACATCCCAGATACCTGGAAGCTCGCCAGGGCCCTCAAGGTCTAGGCCCTCCAGAGGATGATCGCCAAGGGCATAAGACCATAGACCATAAGACATAGGAGCAGAATTAGGCCACTCGACCCATCATGGCTGATATATTTCTCACCCCCATTCTCCTGCCTTTTTCCCATAACTCCTGATCTCCTTATTAATCAAGAACCTATCTATCTCTGTCTTAAAGACACTCAATGACCGGTCTCCACAGCCTTCTGCGGCAAAGAGTTGCACAGATTCACCATTCTCTGGCTGAAGAAATTCCTCCTCATTCTGTTTTAAAGGATCGTTCCTTGAGCCTGAGGTTGTGCCCTTTGGTTCTAGTTTTTCCTACAAGTGGAAACATCCTCTCCACGTCCACTCTATCCAGGCCTCGTAGTATCCTATAAGTTTCAATAAGATCCCCCATCATCCTTCTAAACTCCAATGAGTACAGACCCAGAGTCCTCAACTGTTCCTCATATGACAAGCTCTTCATTCCAGGGATCATTCTTCTGAACGTCTTCTGGATCTTTTCCAAGGCCAGCGCATCCTTCCTTAGATATGGGGCCCAAAACTGCTCACAATACTCCAAATGGGGTCTGACCAGAGCCTTATACAGTCTCAGAAGTACATTCCTGCTCTTGTATTCTAGCCCTCTCGACACGAATGCTAACATTGCATTTGCCTTCCTAACTGCCGACTGCACCTGCACGTTAACCTTAAGAGAATCTTGAACAATGACTCCCAAGTCCCTTTGTGTTTCTGTTTTCCTAAGCATTTTCCCATTTAAAAAAGAGTCTATGCCTCCAATCCTCCTTCCACATTATATTCCATCTGCCACTTTTTTGCCCACTCTCCTAACTTGTCCAAGTCCTTCTGCAGCCCCCCCCCCCCCCCCCCCCCCGCCTCAATACTACCTGTCCCTCTACATATCTTTGTATCATCTGCAAACTTAGCAACAGTGCCTTCAGTTCCTTCCTCCAAATCATTAAACGGGTATTGTGAAAAGTTGTGGTCCCAGCACTGACCCCTGAGGCACACCACTCGTCACCAGCTGCCATCCTGAAAAAGACTCCTTTATCCCCACTCTCTGCCTTCTGCCTGTCGGCCAATCTTCTATCCATGCCAGGATCTTACCTTTAACACCATGGGCACTTAACTTTTTGAACAGTCTCCTATGCGGCATCTTGTCAAAAGCCTTCTGGAAATCTAAATAAATCAAGTCCACTGGCATCACAGGCCACGGGGCGCAGTAGGTAGCTGGCCACCTCCACCTCCGATGTACATCCTGAGGAGACACCGAGATGTAATGGTGAGCCAGGTAAAGTTAAGTTGTAGCGGCACTAAGATGGCACAGGTGAAGGGCAACACTAGTTAGATAGAATACTTAAGCACTTTAAAGGCTCATGTTTACGCGTTATATTGGCACATATAATAAAGGCATGTTTATCGGCACCAATAAATGTTAGTTCACCCCACACCTGTGACTAATTTGTCTCTGATTAGCCTCTCACAGGAATGTACTTACCCTGACGGTTGCCGGAGGGACCCTGCACGTTGATGTCAGTGGGGGAGAGCCCTCAACGCACTGCTGCTGAGAAAATCAACTCAAATAATTCACTGGCTACTGCAGGTGGCATGCATTGACAGCGACTTACAGCATCTGCCATGGCGTCCCCAGAACCCACAAGAGATTCCCTCTCCCCCTCCCCTCCCCCACCCCACCCACCTTGGGGCTCTGCATGGGGGTTTAGTGCTTCCTTACCCACCACCCAGATGTGGGCCCAGGTGCCAGCATGCTTGCAGAGCTCAGGTAGGAGTCATAATGGCTCATAATGAGTCGTCATCACCCTCCTGCCTGCCACAGAAACTCGCTAACACAGCGTACCCAGGCCCACCACTCCAGTGTTACAATGTTGCAGGAGATTGTAGGACTCCAAGGGTATGTGGGGGTAGTTGGTAATGGAACCCACATACTGCAACTCAAGCCCCTAGTGACCAAAGTGCATGGTGATCAGGGCCTCCCTCACCACCCTGACATGCCTGATCCTTGCTGCCACCAGCCCACCAACGCCTGGGTGGTGTTGCTCCTCATTGTCTTCCTCCTCCTGCTCTTCCTCCAGCCCAGCTGGTCGGTCTCCATGTCCTCCTCCTCCAAAAGGTCACCTCGCTGCTCCATCAGGTTGTGTAGGGCACAGCACACCACCACAATGCAGGATGATATCAGGGGGCAATATTAGAAGGCCCTGCCAGAGCAGTCCAGGCACCTGAACCGCATTTTGAGGAACCCTATGCATTGCTTCACTATTGAATAGGTAGCAACGTTGGCCTCATTATACCGGGTCTCTGCCTCAGTCTCAAATCTCCGCACAGGCCAAATCCGAAGTGGGTGTCCCATGTCCCCCCGAGCCATCCCTGCACCCTGGGCTCCTCCTCAAAGACCTCCGGGACATTGGAACTCCTGTGATGCACGCTGCCAGGCTGTCTGGCACAGATGTGCATGATGTTCAGTTGATGGTCACACACCAACTACACATTTATTGAATGGAAGCCTTTTCTGTTCATGAATCTTCCTGGATTCTTCACCGGGGCCATGAGGGTGATGTGGGTGCAGTCTATAGCCCCCTGCACATTTGGCATCCCCGTGTACGGGCATACAGGGCACCCATGACCCCTTTGACACACTTGTGGGTGGGAATGGTTAGGAAATATCAGAAAGGTCTCCACTGGCGATCTGGAAGGACCCGGTGGCTAAAAGTTTAAGGCGGCCGTCACTTTCACAGCCACCATTAGTGGGTGCCCCCCCCCCCCAACCCCCGCAAGGCACTGGGATTAAGGCAGGTGAGCTGGGACGATTGGGAGTGAAGCTCACTAATTACTTTGTGATGAATGCAAAAAAATGCAAATTGTCATGTCACCTATTTTGGGTGGGATCCCGATCACGCTGATTTTCTTTTCTTGGTAAAATGGGAATGGGCGTGAAAAGGGGCGCCATTCCCGCTAGTCGCATAACGCCCGATTTTACGACTTTTTCCTGCTGCAAAATGGGCGCAATGAGGTTGTAAAATTCCACCCAGCATGTG
The DNA here is from genome assembly GCF_964213995.1 of Mustelus asterias. Taxonomy (NCBI): domain Eukaryota; kingdom Metazoa; phylum Chordata; class Chondrichthyes; order Carcharhiniformes; family Triakidae; genus Mustelus; species Mustelus asterias. The sequence goes on along the minus strand of NC_135802.1, from coordinate 80,193,495 downwards.
CTTGCAGTGTGTACTATCTGCAGGATGTACCACAAAAACCTCACCACGACAGCAGTAACTTCTAACACTAAATGGGAAATGAGCACCAAAGTTAATAGGAACACCAGTAACTCCAAGTTGTCCTCCAAGTCACACTTCATCCTGACTTCAACCTATATTGTCATTCCTTTAATATTGCTGGATCAGTATCCTGCTATGTTCTACTCATCACCATTGTCGGTGTATCATTAACACAAAGACAGCAACATTTCATAGAGGTCGTCTTCTGAGGGCTAGTGGGGATGGACAATATATATAACTTGACTAATGTTATCCACATTCTGAAAACAAATAATAGTATACTCGATCAGCGAGTGAAATTCAGTGAAAATAAAGAGATGTAATATCAAAGACAATGATAAAATATAATGATGTAAGTGAAATATTTTTGTTTGAGACAATTTGCTTGGGGAAGGAATTGAGGAGGGATCCCATATGCGTATTCAAATGAATTCCCACTTGTTTTGCATGGGAGTGGAGGGCACCCATTTAAGGATCCGGCCAGATTATCAATTACTGAATGTCGGTTTTTCGGATGGGAAACGGGCAGCCATAATTTGTAATTCTCCCTCATTGTGTTCCATATACCTGAGGCTGAAAGTACATAATTACAGGGGCTGAATGTAAAAATAACAGAGAATGAGATATTATCACAATACAGAGTGACATAACAGTAAGTGTATTTTAACAATAACAAGAATGTGCCCTATATAATACATGAAGTGTAATTAAATAGTTCAGTAACAGATATGCTAATGTCATTTAATTCTGCATGATATGGTATCATCTCTGTCAGTGCTGTGATGATCATTTGTAATTGTTCTATTCATTAGGTTTGCTAACTCCAGGTACCCACTTCTTGCTTTGAGAATATAGCTTAATATGGCCCTTACTGAGCAAAAAACATTTTTTCTTTCAGTTATCGTTACTGCTCATTAATCCATTTTTGAAGAAGCAAGACAAGTATTCCATTATAGTGATTCCCAGAGTTCACCATCTTTTCTCATGCTTGCTGTTTCACTAAAATTAGTCGTGAGCATTACTAATTAAATCAAAGAAATTAATCACTTTGGCAATTTGAACGAGCAGTTCAAATTTTGTGACAAATGATAGTCACTCACATTCCTGTGCTAACACATTCGGAAGTCTTTCAGGGCGGCACAGTGGCACAGTGATTAGCACTGCTGCTTCATAGTGCCAGGCATCTGGGTTCAATTTCGGCCTCGGGTCACTGTCTGTGTGGAGTTTGCACATTCTCCCCGTATCTGCGTGGGTTTTCTCTGGGTGCTCTGGTTTCCTTCCACAGTCCAAAGATGTGCGGTTAGGTTGATTGGCCACGCTAAATTGACCCTAGTGTCAGGGGATTAACAGGGTAAATATGTTGGTTACGGGAAGAGGGTCTGGGTGGGATTGTGATTGGTGCAGATTCGATGGGCCAAATGGTCTCCTTCTGCACTATAAGGATTCTATGACTTTAATCCCACTATGTTAATATCAAATTCCATGATTGCAGGTATTAGAATCATAGACTAAATTGCCTGTAGCCTTTAACATATAAACAGTGACCTGCTGATAATATGTCGGTCTGACTGCAAATTGGTCAAATATCCAACCAACAAAACTCCTTAAGAATACATTTTCCCGTATGTGTGTTATTTTAATGAACTTTAAAACCACAGAAATATGTTTTATAGGGCAAATCAACTTTAATAGGTTACACATTGGCACTTTACAAGCTTTAAGGTCTGTCTGATTCCTCAGATAATGAAGCAGTCCATGCCAGCATGCAGCAAGACCTGGACAACATTGAGGCTTGGGGTGATAAGTGCCAAGTAACATTAGTGTCACACAGTACCAGACAATAAGCGTCTCCAAAAAGAGAGAGGAACCTCCCTAGACATCTAATGGTATTACCATTGTTGAATCTCCCACCATCAACATCCTGGGAGTCACCATTAACTTATCTGGACTAGCCACATAAATATTCTAACTACTAGCAGGTCAAAGGTTGGGAATTCGGTGGTGAGTTGCTCACTTTCTGATCAATGTCTATAAGTCAGGAGTATGAAGGAGTACTCTCCACTTGCCTGCATGCGTTCAATTCCAACTACACTTAAGGAGCTTGACAGCATCCAGTAGCTTGCTTGATTAACAGCCACCGCCACCTAAATATTCACTTCCTCTTCTACCGATGCACCCTGATTGCAGAGTGTACCATGTGCAAGATGCACTGCAGCAACTCACCAATGCTGCTTCAATAGCATCTTCCAACCCCATGACATCTACATCCCAGCAGGACAGCCACAACAGCTGCACTGTTACCTGATTGTTCTCATCCAAGTCACACATTGTTCTGATTTGGAAATATATCTCTGTTCTTCATCACAAAATCCTCAAATTGCCTAACTAACATGGTGCATCTAAAAAGACTGCAGCTATGAAGAGAGGTCACCACCACCTTTTCAAAGGCAATTCGGGCTGGATTATGTCCCATGAAAAAATACATAAAAATAATCACATGTGAAATCAAAAGGTCTGGGTTGCCTGATGCAAGGTATATTGGGATATATTAACGGGTTTCCTTTCAGATTTCACACAATAAACAATCCACGATGAAAACCCATTAGGGGGCTAAGTAAGATCTTTCTCTCAGTTTTTGTGACTGAAGAATTTTTAAACACTCCAGTCTTATCTCATTTACTCAGTTCCACCATGTTTGAAATGGAGATGTTCATGGAACCTCCTATGCTCAGTAGTTGCCTCCTTGTCATCACTATTCTCGACTGGATGTAATAGGGTGACAGAACAATGCACTAATCAATTGATATTGAAATTTCCACTCAGTGCTTCTTCTGAGTTACAACTCATTCTACTTTATACATTTCCCCTACTACCAATGCACCCTGGTTGCAGAGTATACCATGTGCAAGATGCACTGCAGCAACTCACCAATGCTGATTCAATAGCATCTTCCAACCCCATACATCTATATCCCAGCAGGACAGGTACAACAGCTGCACTGTTGCAGTAATATACTTCCAGGAAATACTTCATTGATTAAATGCTTTGGCATGTCTTGAGATTGTGAAAGGCATTATATAAATTGTTCCGGGAGGGTAGTGGTATTACAGCACTGGAGGGGGATGATGTAGTTGAGGAGGTAAAAGACAGAATCTCATTAGGTAGAATTAAATAACAATAGAGGAGCAATTGTGTCATTGGCTGTATGCTATGAGCCACTAACTAATGACAAGAAGCAAACTTGTAGGCAAATTTCCGAAAGATTCAACAGCTACAAAATAGTGATAGTGGAGAACTTTGTGGGTGAAGGGGGAAATATTAAAGGGTAAGGAGGGGTACAATTCCTAAAGTGTGTGCAGGAGAATGTTTTTGACAATAATGTTTGCAGCCCAACAAAGAGCTGGATTTAACTCCGAGGAATGGAGTGGAACATTTGTCAGTGGGAGAGCATTTGAGAAACTGTGATCACAATATCATTAGGTTTAAAGTAATTATGGAAAGGATAAGAAAACTCAAAGGTAAATACATTCACCTGGAAGAGAGCTATGTTGAGTGAATTGAAAAGGAACCTGCCCTAGGAGAAAAGAAAGAAAGTATTTTGATAGGGTGTAACTGTTTCAACTGGCAGGAGGGTTAATAACCAAAGATCACTGTTTGAAGATAATTTGTAAAATATCTGAGGGGAAATCTGAGTTTTGGTTTTTTGCAGTAAGTTGCCACAATTTGGAATGAACTGCCTGAACAGTAGATTCACCAGTAACTTTCACAAAGAGATTTGATGCATATACTTGGGAAAGAGAAATTTGCCAGTCTGTGGGAATGAGCAGCGGAGTGGGACTATTTGGTAGCTTTTTCAAAGAGCAAACCTAAGCACAGGAGGTCAGATAGTTTCCTTCAGTGCTGAATGGTTCACCGAAAATAAATCCCAACATCACTTCAATAATATTCTGGGAAAAAAGTCTGAAGGCATTGAGGCGCAGGACATGGGCACGATTCTTAATTACTTCTGTCTGTTCTCCAGAAAGATAGGGATGAAGCAGATAAGGACTTAAAGAAAAAGGAGCGTGAAATATTGGATGGGATAAACACAACGAGGGAGTCAAAATAAGGTTTTTAGCATCTTTGAAAGTGGATAAACCACCAGGCCTCGATGATTTCTTTCCCCGTTGGCTGTGGGAAGCAAGGGAGGAACTAGCAGAGGTTCTGACCATCATTTTCTAATCTCTCTGCAACAGATGATAGCAAAGGGATGGAGGATTGCTACAATTATGTCATCATTTAAGAAGGGATAGCCTGAGTGATTAACAGGTTAGTCAACTTAACCTCAGTGGTAGACAAATTATTAGCAAAAGATCGGAGATACAGTATAAATTGTCACTTAGAGAAGTATGGATTATTCTTGTTAAGAGAAGGTCATGCCTGACTAACCTGATTAAACTTTTTGAGGAAGTAGTGAGAGGGTCAGTGAGGGTAGCTTATTTGATGTCATTACATGGGTCAGAACAAAGCTTTGGACAAATTGAAAGCTCATGAGATCCAAGGGAAAGTAGCAAGTTGGAACCAAAATTACCTCAGTGGCAAGATGGAAAGAGTTATTGTTGGCTGGCAATTTTATGACTGGAAGGCTGGTTCCAGTGAAGTTCCACAGGGTGCAGTACTCGGTCCCTTGCCATTTGTTGTCTATATCAATAAATTAGATTTAATTGCAGGGGCATAACTAAAAGGTTTGCAGATTATACAAGAATTGACCATGTAGTTGATACAAAGGAAGATAACTGTGGACTGCAGTAGACTGAAAATATCAACAGACTGGTTAGCTGGACAAAAAGGGGCAAATGGAATGGAATTGGAGAAATATGAGATAAAGTATTTAGGAAGAACAAACAAGGCAAGGGAATACACACAATATGGCCAAATTCTAAAATGTGTAGAGGAACAGAAGCACCTTGGACCATATGTCGACTGATCCCTGAAGGTAGCAAGACTGGTCATTTTTAAAAATGTATTCATGGGATGTGGGCATTGCTGGCTGGGCCTGCATTTATTGCCCATCTTTAATTGCTCTGAACTGAGTGGCTTGCTAGGCCAGTTCAGAGTCAGCCACATTGTTGTGGATCTGGAGTCACACATTGACCAGACCAGGTAAGGATGGCAGATTTCCTTCCTGAAAAGACATTAGTGAACCAGATGGGCTTTTGCAACAATTGACAATAGTTTCATGCGCATCATTAGACCTTAATTCCAGATTTTTATTGGGTTCAAATTTCAACATTTGCCATGATGGGATTCAAACCCTGGTCCCCAGATCATTACCCTGCGTCTTCTGGATTACTAGTCTAGTGACAATACCACTGTGCCACAAGCTTCCAAGGTGGTTAATATAGTATTAAGGTTTTCAGGACTGAGAGTGTTAATGTGCAACTGGGAGAAAAGTATTGATGTAAAGAGAGTCACACTACCAGTAATAGTCTGGGAGTGGTCTAAATAGATATTTCTCCTGTCATGGACTGGGAAAGCTTGCTGTCATGTATATCTGTACACAGTCATGTTCTGCAATAAATAGTTACTGTTCAGACTCTGTTCCTCTGAACCTCTCCTTAGACAACGACAACATACAACAGTTAAGAAGTCACATGGGATGCATTCCTTTAATGGCCGAGGTCTAGAATATAAGAACAGAGTGACTATGCTAGAACTGTATGAAACACTAGCTAGACTTCAACTAGAAATCTATATACAGTTCTGGTTGCTTCATTATAGCAAGGAAATGATCACAGTAGAGAGGAGTACAGAAGAGATATTGCTTAAATGGAAACTTTTAGCTATGTTAAAAGATTGGATAGACTAGAGTTGTTTTCTTTGGAACACAGAAGACTGAAGGAAATTTAATTGAGATGTATAAAATTATGAGGGGTCTAGATAGTTCCTTTCCATGAATGGAGAAGTCAATAACAAGATGGCATAGATTTAAAGTAATTGGTGAAAGGTTTAGCGGGGAGTTGAGAAGCATGCTGTCTTCTGATCTTGTCCCTTTGCTTTGTTATGGGTTGTCTTCTCCTGCAAGCACAAATATGAACATTGTTAGTTTTTCCGTAGAGACAAGTACAATACCTGTGTTGGTGGCAGCCCAGCAGTCCGTGATAGGGGCACACAAATGCCACCTGAATGCAGACACTCTTGAGAAGCCTTGGAAGGGGTCAGCAAAACAGGTGAGTGCTTCTTACTGCGATGTACCAATGCCTTTTAAAGTTAAAGTTTATTTATTAGTCACAAGTAAGGCTTACATTAACACTGCAATGAAGTTACTGTGAATTTCACCTAGTTGCCACACTCCAGCACCTGTCCAGGTCAATGTGCCTAACCAGCATGTCTTTCAGACTGTGGGAGGAAACCAGAGCACCCGGAGGAAACCCACACAGACACAGGGAGAACGTGCAAACACCACACAGACAGTCACCCAAGCCGGGAATCAAACCCGGGTCCTGGCGCTGTGAGACAGCAGTGCTAACCACTGTGCCACCATGACCCTATTGCCACCAATTGGGTGAATTAGTCCCTTCCAACCAAACTGACTCTCTCACATTTCTATATGCAAGGCCTAAAGGGGAAACAAATGGTAGAATCCTCACCGGGCAGACTGAATGAGGTTATTAACATGCTTCCAGCACTGCCTTGTTCTTTCAGGAACCCCATGACTGCTCTGTAATCTCTGCTTTGTTTGGTTGAGCAGGTTGGTCTCCTCCTCCTGTTCCTAGAGGAAGAGAATCTCCCATCTTGTCTTTGCAGCCTGGAGGAGCGCTTGATAGGAACATGGGGCCAGCTGAGGGTCATCCCTCTGTCACTGTGGCTGCAGCTTTCCAGTCTGTTCTCTGATCACCTGGGAGACAGAGAGGTTGTAACTCCTGGAATTAAGGCAGTGGTGAATGCTGGGCTGGCAGTGGTGAATACAGGCTGGCAGCGGTGAATGCAGGGCTGGCAGTGGTGAATGCAGGGCTGGCAGTGGTGAATGCAGGGCTGGCAGTGGCGAATACAGGACTGGCAGTGGTAAATACAGGACAGGCAGTGGTGAATGCAGCACTGGCAGTGGTAAATACAGGACTATCAGTGGTGAATGCCGGGCTGGCAGTGGTGAATACAGGACTGGCAGTGGTGAATGCAGGGCTGGCAGTGGTGAATGCCGGGCTGGCAGTGGTGAATACAGGACTGGCAGTGGTGAATACAGGCTGGCAGTGGTGAATACAGGACTGGCAGTGGTGAATGCAGGGCTGGCAGTGGTGAATGCCGAGCTGGCAGTGGTGAATACAGGACTGGCAGTGGTGAATACAGGCTGGCAGTGGTGAATACAGGACTGGCAGTGGTGAATACAGGACTGGCAGTGGTGAATACAGGCTGGCAGCGGTGAATGCAGCGCTGGCAGTGGTGAATGCAGGACTGGCAGTAGTGAATACAGGACTGGCAGTGGTGAATGCAGGACTGGCAGTGGTGAATGCAGCACTGGCAGTGGTGAATACAGGACTGGCAGCGGTGAATGCCGGGCTGGCAGTGGTGAATGCAGCGCTGGCAGTGGTGAATGCAGGACTGGCAGTGGTGAATACAGGACTGGCAGTGGTGAATGCAGGACTGGCATTAGTGAAGACAGGGTTGGCAATGATGAGTACAGGGCTGGCAGTGGTGAATACAGGACTGATAGTGGTGAATGCAGGGCTGCAGTGGTGAATGCAGGGCTGGCAGTGGTGAATACAGGCTGGCAGTGGTGAATACAGGCTGGCAGTGGTGAATGCAGGGCTGCTGTGGTGAATACAGAGCTGGCAATGGTGAATACAGGGCTGGCAATGGTGAATACAGGCTGGCAATGGTGAATACAGGGCTGGCAATGGTGAATACAGGCTGGCAGTGGTGAATGCAGGGCTGGCAGTGGTGAATACAGGACTGCAGTGGTGAATACAGAGCTGGCAGTGGTGAATACAGGCTGGCAGTGGTGAATACAGGCTGGCAGTGGTGAATGCAGGGCTGGCAGTGGTGAATACAGGACTGGCAGTGGTGAATGCAGGGCTGGCAGTGGTGAATACAGGACTGGCAGTGGCGAATGCAGGGCTGCAGTGGTGAATACAGGACTGGCAGTGGTGAATACAGGACTGGCAGTGGTGAATACAGGGCAGCAGTGGTGAATGTAGGACCGGCAGTGGTGAATGCGGGGCTGGCAGTGGTGAATACAGGACTGCAGTGGTGAATGTAGGACCGGCAGTGGTGAATGCGGGGCTGGCAGTGGTGAATGTAGGACCGGCAGTGGTGAATACAGGGCAGCAGTGGTGAATACAGGACTGCAGTGGTGAATGCAGGACTGGCAGTGGTGAATACAGGGCAGCAGTGGTGAATGTAGGACCGGCAGTGGTGAATGCGGGGCTGGCAGCAGTGAATGCAGGGCTGGCAGTGGTGAATGCAGGACTGGCAGTCGTGAATACAGGGCAGCAGTGGTGAATGTAGGACTGGCAGTCGTGAATGCGGGGCTGGCGGCGGTGAATGCAGGGCTGCAGTGGTGAATACAGGACTGGCAGTGGTGAATGCAGAGCTGGCAGTGGTAAATACAGGGCTGGCAGTGGTAAATGCAGCGCTGGCAGTGTTTTAAATATAGCACCAGCTCTAACCTTTGCTGCCTCAGTTCCTGCCTCTGCACAGTCAGTCGACAGTAACCTTGTCTCCCCAGTGTTAAGTGGGTGGCCACTGTGAGTTGAGTTCAGTTGGCCACTCATTTCCCGCACAGAAGTGGAACTTGCTTTTGATCTTCCCATTGGGACATGTGGCCTAATTCAAAATGCATCCCTATGTTTCTGATTCTAGAGTGCGTTTCAAGACAATTGCACATCTCAAGGTTGAGATGTCATTGTTAATCTCTCCAAGTGATTGCACCTCAAGCCATCAATGTGTTACTGCCTTACAGAACACTGCATAATGTGGTATAGTGGACATACAATTGCCCCATAATCAACCTTAGATAATTCTGTGCAAACAAGTGACTATAAAATCTGAAACTCCTGCAGTGCCCCATTTCATGCCTTTCTGATGACAATCCTTAGGCAAATTGTCATTAATATGCTAAACTGTAATTGTTTTTCCGAAAGACAAAACAATAAATGATTTGCTAGTTTGTCTGAATCAGAAATCACCTCTTTTGTGTATCCTTTTGAACTCTATGCCCTATGAAATGGGGATTGAGATGACAGAAACAGATCTCAAAAAGGGAGTCAGGACAGTGAAGCATGATGAAATGTTTAAAAGATAGGAGACCGCAGTGAGAGGAGATTTAGACCTGGGCTGTGGAATGCAGATGAACTACATAAACAAGATTCGCCAGATGTTGGGTGTGGTAACACGGCCCATTTAAGAAGCGATCCTTTGAGGAAACATGCTCTCACTGGACCCTATGGAGAGGCCATGTGGGAAGCTGGGCCGATTGGTAGCAAGGGTGCATGTCCTGGGAGGAGGAGGACCATCAGTTGGAGCCAGGGAGGAGAAGAGAGTAGATTTGTGTGAGAGTTTCCTGTCGGACCCTTAACTTGTATATGTATTATTAGTTAATAAACCCTTCATTGTTGGAGCCACATCGAATCACTTCCAGTTATTAAACAGGCGACGAGGAAAAGCTACGTCAGTCATCGGGCGATCACAGCGTACAGTTAGAGGGGGAGGAAGGTGATCATTGAAGCTAAGAAGAAACAGGTACATTCACCCTTAAAATGCTTTTAATTGGGAAGATAGAGTCGTTTGACCCAGAAGCTGAGTGCTGGGGACAATATATCGAAAGGGAGCATTCTTCATAACTAATGAGATCACTCACAGGAAAAACAAAAGATGATATTACTCACAGTCGGTGGCCCACAAACATACAGCTTAGCGAGGAGCCTAACAGTGGACACCCAGACACAACGGGTGGGATCTTGAGTCCACTCTTACCATTCGCAAGATTGCCTGTGGGAGATCAAGATGCTTCGAAACCTAAAAATCCCAGGTCTTGCCAGCGAGATCGCAACTTCCAATTTTTGCCACCCACTCACCAGTGACATAATCAGGTTCATGAACCTGATTTAAATACATTTTAATATATTTACATTTCATTGCGCTCTGCTGTATACTGACCCCCATGCCATATATTCACAACAGGTTCACCCAGACGTGAACCTGTCGTGGGAATCCCCTGGGGCATAAAAGTGAGGATAGCCCCAGGGAGAGGGACATGGCCCCTGAGACCTCTGTTATGGGATGGTGGGGGGAGGATCATTCATGTTCTGATTGGAGCGTTCTTTAAACATGGTGCCCCAATCTCCATGTGGCCAGGCTTTGCTGGCTTGTTTAGGCCGCACCCCCCATTTGATGGCATTAAACATCACCCGGCTTTTTTTTTCACAGACTGTGATAAGATCTGGAGAGAAACCGACCTGTTTCGCTGGAGAGAAACAGATAATTTTTCCCACCAGAAATAACACTTTGCCAAATTCTGGTCAGATTGCCCTCAAAGTCTTTCGATCAAATAGTAGGATTGATCAAAGACTACTTTAACCCCTGACTTTCAATAATCATGATATGGCATAAATTTCGTTTGGCTTTGAGGGAACCAGGGGAGAATGTCTCTGGGTTTGTGGCCAGACTATAATGTTTAGCAGAGCTCTGCGAATTCAGCCCAGCTTTGGGTAAAATGTTAAGAGACTGTTTGGTCTGTGGGATTAATAGCCTCACAATACAAAAAAAGTTGTTGCCTGAGGCTAAAATCTGATTGGAAAATGTTGTAGAGATGGCCAAGATGACTGAATGTGCTGAGGAAGGCGTAAGTGAATTACAAGGCATGCCCAATGAGGTGAACCATTTGTGGCAGGAAACAGCTGCGGCAGGGAACAGCCTGAGTGAGAGCACAGCAGAGCCCGAGAGGGGCAGTACAGCAGCAGGGATGGAAACATGTTTTCGTTGCGGGGGAATCACACTCCCAGGAAATGTGCCGGAAAATTATACGTGTTTTCACTGCAAGAAGAAGGATCATTTGCAGGCTTGGTGCAGAGTAAAACAAGCAGTACAGAATGCACAAAAAAAAAGGTCCAGGCAACATTGTTGAACCAACTGGATGAAGAACCCAACAAGGGATCCAAAACCTATACTTTAAACCAGGTCCAACTCAACAAAGTGCCACCTATCGAGATAATCTTGTTGGTCAGTGGCAGATCTCTTAAGATGGAAGTCTATACTGGAGCCGTGGCTACAGTCATAAGTGAACAAACATTTAGATACCTCCAGAAAGGCTTGCAACACTTCAGGTTGAGTTGTTCAGAAGCTATTTTATTAACCTATATGGGAGAGATGGAGGAGGAGGATCTGTTGAATATGGAGGCTGCTGGGGTGGAAGTAGGGGTGAGGTGGAGCATGCAAGAGGAACGCTATCATAGTTCTGAGAGGGAGGTGAAAGCAAAAGTACATGAAATTGAACAGGCATCATCACAAGCGCTGTAAAACCATGGCGGGTGGAAATCCTCGGTTGAGGGATAAGGACACAGATCCAAAGTCCTAGTGCAGAATATGTGGAATTGAATGCAGGTTTTACCAATTCTTACTCAATATGGTCACCTTACCATCGAAATATAAAGCTCAATGATTCAAATCAAGCCTCACCTCATCTACTGCTAACTCAGTCTACCTTCACATTACAGCAGTGACTACAGTTCAAAAATGTGCTGAATTAGTTACAAAGCACTTTGGGGCAGCTGAGGTTGAGGAAAGTGATTTATAAATGAAATCCTTTCTTTTCTTCCCTACTCTAGGAAGCACTGAAAAAAATACATGTGCAGATCTGGGATCTGATTTTAATCACACAGAATTTGGAGTCAGGAATTTTCCCAACGTCATGATATTTACTCCTGATACGAATAATGTCTACAATTTATTCATAACTGTTAACTAGCCAGAGCAAATATTTGTTATACTACAAAGATCTGATGCTTGTTTTTTTTAACTGTAGTCGAGATAGAACAGTCTGGGACCTGTATTGTTCATTGTATGGCTTTAAAATGAGCTTAGAAATTGCTGCTCTTCTTCACATATCTTTGATGTTCACTTGAACATCACAATAAACAGCTGGATTTTTGGTTTAGCAACCACTTCTTCAAAATTTTGTAAGGTTATTTGGTTCCCACTAAGAGGTCAGGAGGCTTGTATAGTTGAACATAAATCATTTATGGGTAACCCATGACTATATACATCTCCAAGGCACAGTCCTGCATGGGTGCTCCATGCTGGCTCCTTCCAGACTCTACTACACACAGTCTATTCTACATCACTGTGCAGGCAGTACTGTCTCAACAGCCCTACTTAAACCTTCAGCTGGGCATTAGTTCCTTTTGGAATCTTTTTTCCAGAGTCACTGACTTTTTCTTAGATTCTTTCTATTCACTCATTAGATCCTCAGTCTGTTTCTTAGAATTGTCCTTTGCTGCTTTAAAGTCTAAATTTGCTCTTCCATACTCCACATGTGATCTTTCATGTTCTTTGGATTGGATCAAAGTTCAAGAATTTCATTGCTGTTTTCTTGATCAAATTCCAGCATTTCATTAGTTTTAATTGTCAGTTCTGCATTCATCCAACTGTTCTAATTCATCAGAAATTGCTTTTCTATTCCAGACATTTTTCACAATACTTAAAAGATACTTCTAATACTTGAAGTTCATCAATTTCTAATTTTTCATTAGAAAACTCATTTTCCGGATGTAACTCCATATTGAACAGATTTTCCTGAGCAGAACCTAATTCCTGCTCACATTCTTACTTTTATTTCTGCTTATTGTTTCTGAGATTCTTCATGTTCCTGTCTGAGAATTTCTACTTTCTCTTGTAATTGTTCAACTTTTTAATTATTCTAGATTCCTGATTTTCATTTCAACAATTTCATTTTTCAACAACCCAATGATTTTCAGTACATTTAAGACATCCATTGCTTTTTCTTCTAGTTCCAAAAGAGAAAATGCTGGAAAATCTCAGTAGGTCTGGCAGCATCTGTGAGGAGAGAAAAGATGGTCAGCTCTTTTCTCTCCTTACAGATGCTGCCAGACTTGTTGAGATTTTCCAGCATTTTCTCTTTTGGTTTCAGATTCCAGTATCCGCAGTAATTTGCATTTATTTTTTTCTTCTAGTTCCTTGGGCTTCAGCATTGTATTTGTATTTTCCAATCTGATCTCAATCCTTTCTGACAGTGGCAGCAGGGAAAAAGCTGTTCTTGAGTTGGTTGGTACATGACATCAGACTTTTGTGTCTTTTTCCTGACAGAAGAAGGTAGAAGAGAATATGTCCGGAGTGCGTGGAGTCCTTTATTATGCTTTGCTGAGGCAGCGGGAAGCAGACAGAGTCAATAAATGGGAGTTTGATTTGCGTGATGGACTGGGCTTCGCTCACAACACTTTGTAGTTTCTTGCGGATGTGGACAGAACAGGAGCCATACCAAGCTGTCATACATCGAGAAAGGATACTTTCTTTGGTGCACCTGTAAAGGTTGGTGAAAGTCGTAAGGACATGCCGAACCTCCTCAGCTTCCTGAGAAAGTAAAGGCATTGGTCGACTTTCTTAACTATAGCACCAGCATCAAGGGGCCAGAACAGGTTGTTGGTGATCTGGAGACCTACAAACATGAAACTCTCAACTATTTCCACTTCATCCCCATTGATGTAGACAGGGGCATGTCCTGTACTACGCTTCCTGAAGTCGATGGCTATCTCCTTCATTTTACCGATACTGAGGGAGAGATTATTGTTGTCGCACCAATTCATTAGATTCTCTGCCTCTTTCTCATCATTGGATTCTCTGTACTCCATCTCATCATTGTTTGAGATCTGACCCACTATGGTGGTGTCATCAGCAAACGTGAAAATCAAAAACCAAAATTACACAACCTTCTGAGAGGAAAACAAATTCTCCTCACCTCTTTCCTAAAAGGGAGATCCTAATTTAAAACAAAACCACCTAGTTCTGGACTCATCCACAAGAGAAAACATCCTTCCCACGTCTTGCTTATCAAGACACCCCTCACTCTTCTAAACTCCAGTGGAAACAATACCAGTCTGTCCGCTCATTCCAGGTATCAATTATAGCAGACCTCCTCTGAACTGCCTCCAATTCATTTATATCCTTCCTTAAAGAAGGAGACCAAAACTGCACACAATATTTAATAAAGATATTCTAATTGTAAATGATGAATCAGGAGGAAGCATTAAGAGAAAGTCCAAAGTTAAGGGTTGTCATGTGATGAAGTTGACTTGTAGATGCGATGGAGAGAGCTTTGAAGAGCTGAATTTACATTTTGAGCCAGGATCCAGACTCAGAACATTGGCTCTATTCCCTCTCCACAGAAGCTGTCATACCTGCTGGGATTTTCCAGCATTTTCTGTTTTTGTTTCAGATTCCAGCATCTGCAGTATTTTGCTTTTATCCTTCAAGTGGAGTTTGATCAAGATTTTATCAATTGAAAATTTAAATATGTTGCAAATTTTGTAGCCTCTAAAGAAAATAGTCTTAGATATCTAAACAAACAAGTTACAATTTGTGTACTATTATCTATGAAGTACGGCTCTCCAGGTCAGAGGATTTCTAAAAACTGGCTGACACCTTGTTAATTATGCAAAACACCAGCCTGCACAGGTACCATTAGACACTGATTCAATGTACGCTGAAGATAATCAAGCTCTTAATAAAAATGCAATGAATCAATGAATCTATGAACATACCATCAAGCCATAATTGTTGTAACATGACACATACTTAATCAAGTATGTTCATTGTTGACATTGTAACTAGTCTCCCAATATCCTTTGCCACATAGTTGTTTTAGGAATTCCTTCACTGTCTCTGGAAATTGTCAGCAGTTTTTCTGTTGTTATGGGGATGTTACCAACAGTTAGCAATTGCATTGAACCAGATTGTACAGTCAAGTGGAATGGCTAAGTTGTTTAAAAATTTGATTGTTTTAATGTTTAAGTCTGTAGATCCTGGTCAACCTGGTATATGGTTGAAAACAATATTTGGATCAAAACTCTGACTACAAAAAATACATTTGTGAGCATATTATACATTTATCCTGTTCTCTTCCTGTTTATTTATATACAATGAAAGGGTGAAATTTGACTATGTATTCAGAATGGAGAGAGACTGTGAACTATTTAAATAAAACATTTTTACCAGTACATATGAAATGTTTTATGAAGATATTTGCTTCAGTAAAATATTAGTTAACCAAAAATAAGTTTGAATGCAATACTAAAAATATTAATTGAGTTTTCTGGCCTATTTTCCCCTCCTGTCAGGCATCAGTGGTGTTCAGGTACGTGAAATTAGTGCAGTTCAGTGTGCTGTGCACTCACATGAATAAGTAATTCAGAGCAATGGCAACAGTGAGAGAGCTGTGTCTATGTTCATATATACACCAACCTTTGTTGGTATTCATATTGCATCACTCTCATCAACAGGTCACTTTAGTACTAATGTGTCAAAGCTACTATACAGTGAGGAATAGAAAGATTGACACAAATCAAACACAGCACAATAGATCGCCTGTTGAAAGACATGGGATGTCCAACACTTTTAGAACTGAATGCAATCTTTAACTATATCTGATTTTATGATTTACCTGACCAGAATTTTTTAAATGTTGTATTAAGAAAGTCTTGCTTGATTTTCTTCAAAATAAATTTCAGTCCGCCATGTCATTGCTTGGAAAGAAAATAAGAACTGGTCAAAGTCCAGACCTTAACCCTGAGCTGAATTTCCCATTAGAATCTATGTATTGGGAAATTTGGGAAGTTGGAAAGTTAATGAGGTTAGCAGTTTAATTTGAGATGTAAACAAATAAGTAACAAGATTTGCAGGTATCTAGAGGAAAGATAAGATGTGATTTGCTCAGTAACGGGATTAGCAGGTATCTAGAGAAATTGAGGTGTGAATTGCCATATAAGAAACATTGTTTGCCAGGGATCAGTGGATTTATACAAATAATGACTTCTAAAAGCAATGAATTTGAGAGAGGGCAGACAGCCCAATCCACATAGTGAAATATCAAAGAAACTGAACAATATAACTGCTAACTTGAGAGAAAGACCAGTTTCCCCTTCAACAGTTAGAAGAAGGCTAGTTTTCAATCCAACAGTCAGACAGAAGGCCTGTTCTATCTAACATTTAGAGCCATGGCAGATTGCAGATTTTCTTTTCCAAAAGACACAGTTTCATGCCTTTGCTGAACCAGGGAAAGATGTGTTTCCAGACTTGGTCATCTAAGCTGGATTGTGTGGTAACTATTATCTAGATTCGACTCATAGATTTTCTAAATTTGATGTTTCTTGGGAAAATGGGTTTCACAGTGAGATCAGGGAATGTGAGTTTGTGGAAACAAGAGACAATTTCAGGTAAAACAGAGTGTTTAGTTATTAATATACTGAAGTGCCATAGTTTATATTAATCTTTATTGTTGTGTGTTTTTCTTTTATTAATTGTTTATACAACAACTGGACTGGTTCCTCACTGTGTTATGCGTGGTTCCTCAAATTATTCCACACAAAAATACACCATTAAGAACCAGTGTTTCATGATATCCTTCGGGGTTTTGAGACACTCTCACAGGTAACATCAGTGGGGTTCTTAACAAAATTGGTGGCTCTTGGCCGAGATTTTAAAAAGCAGAATTCCTTTTGGTGTAGGGGATTTGTGACTTTTAAAGTAAAACAAGAATGAGGAACACGTGGAATTAAGTGAGAACATGTTATTTAAAATAAGGAGACTGCAAAGATGGCTCTTGCTGTAGTCCAGACTTATTTGGAAGTAGACAATGTAACCTTAGAAAATTTGAAAAGTGTACCTCAAGCAAAATTGATGGAAGTGGCAGATAAATTGGAATTAAGATTATTTCCGGGAGCTAAGAAAACTGGTAATCGAAAGCATTGCAACACATATAAATTTGCAAATGGTGTCAAACAGAGCCAGCGTTTCGAGAAGTGGGGAAATTGAATTAGCTAAAATTCAATTGCAAGGAAAAGTAGAAATGAAGAAATTGGTGATGCAAGAAAGAGAGAGGGGAATGGGAAATAGAGTTAGCAATGGCAGAAAGGGCATCAAATTTAATGCAACGAATTGCAGCACAGATAATTGAGCTGGAAGAGGAAGAAAATAGTTCTACACATGAACCTAATGGGGAGAAGTTTAGATTAATACAGGCACTTCCAACATATGATGAAAGGGATACCGAGGCATTTTTAACACCTTTGAGAAAATAGTTAAAGAGATGAAATGGCCGTAAGAGATTTGGATATTGCCCTTACAGACTAAACTTGTAGGCAGGATGAGTGAAGTCTATGCATCTTTGTCAGAGGAAAGGTCTGCAGAAAATTAGACAGTGGTGAGAACTGTATTGAGTGCTTATGAGTTAGAACTGGAGGTATACAGACAAAAGTTTTGAAATGTGGGAAAACAGCCTGGGCAGACTTATATTGAATTTGAAAGGGTTAAACAAAGTACTTTTGATAGATAAGTGAAGGCTTTAAAAATGGAAGAAACCTATGAGGCCCTTATAGAAGTAATTCTGTTGAAAGAATTTAAAGACTCGTTACCTGCAATGATAAGAACTCATGTGGAGGAATAAGGAGTTAAAACTTCAAGATACGCAGTGGGGCTTGCTGACGATTATGAGTTAGTTCATATGTCAAAGCCTTTCTTTTGACACTCATTTAAGTCTGCAAAAGATAGAACATAGGAAGATGCAAGAAAGGATGGTCAAGCAGCAGAGGGAGTGATTGAAAATTCCAAGGACACATCACTTCAAAATAAAAAAAGGTAATACTGAGGGAATAAAAGATATGAGGAAAGTTAGATGTTTTCATTGTGATAAACCGGAGCACACCAAGTCAGTATGCTGAGGGTTAAATGGAAGGACGGCTGGAGTTATAAACCTTAGATAGGGAAGTATAAAATCAGAGACTGGAGAACAGGAGAAGCAGATAGAATTTATACATAAAAGAAAAGAGAAAACAATAGGAATAAAAATGTGTGTATAGATGGTGCAGAGCCAGAGTGACTAGCAGGTCACTGATGTGTTTTAGGATTTTGTGTGTGAAGTATTTCCATGTGGACAGTCTAGAATAGGGAAAAATATTAAAATTTTAAGAGACACAGACACTAGACAATCCCTAATGTTGTGGGATAAAGATATTTGTTGTCCAGAAGAGAAAGTGAAGATAGAGGTTCTGGTCAGCAGCATTCACAGCGAAACAAAAAAATTCCTTTGGTAAAAATAAACTTAAGGATTAGCTTGAAGACAGGAGAAGTGGCTGTAGGAATGATAGAAGCATTGCCCATTGCAGGGGTTCCATTCATTCTAGGGAATGATATAGCTGGATCACAGATGGTAGTGATCCACTATTGTGGTTGAACAACTGCCAGAAAGTCCAGTGCAGAGAAATTGCAAACAGAGCAGCCCGGTGTTTGTCCTGATTGTGTAGTGATGAGCTCACAGACTCATAAGATAAGACAGAAGAGGTTGTGAGCACTGAATAACACAGGATTCGTTGAGTTTTCTGGCCCATCTTCCCCCCCTGTCAGCATCAGTGGTGTGCAGGTACAGGAGATTAGTACAGTTCAGTGTGCTGTGCACTCACATGATTAAGTAATTCAGAGCACAGGGTGAGTCAAGTGAGATCAGGTTATCTGATATGATCTTTAGCAAGCTGGATGAAGATGAAACAGACAATGGGAAAGAGACCAATGTATTTAATTCAAAGAAACTATGGAATTAGAGGAGGGTAATACCAAATTAAAACAAATCTATCAGATAGCTTACTCAGCATTGGAAGCTCAGTGTATTCCTAAATGTAATTATGTAAAGGGACAAATACTAATGAGAAAATGGTGACCACCACATATTAGTGCAGATGACAAATGAGTAGAAATGCCAAATTGCATTACCTCCAGAGTATGGGGAAGAAATTCTAATGAAACAGGGAAAAGAAGAGGGTTAAATTTGGGGAGTGACTTCCCTAAATTTTATTTGGGTAAATGAGGAAGTCTTGGAAAACTTAAACACCTTGTTAAGTTATCTTCCAGATAAGAACTGGAGTGAATTGAAAGAGTCACTACAGTCCTACGAATGTATTTATGGGGATAAATTAGATAGAATGGATGTAGCAATGCATGATGTAGATGTGGAGGACACAGTTCTGATAAAACAATATCCATATAGGTTAAATCCAGAAAGATTATCACCAGTACAGAAGGAAATTGAATATATTCTCCAGAATGACATTACTGAATTGAGTTCCAGTGATTAGATTAGCACCTATCATAATGGTGCTGAAGCCAAATGGAACACAAGACTTTGTGTGGACTACAAGAGATTGAATACCGTCACCAAAAGGGATTTGTTTCCTATTTCACATTTGGAAGATTGCCTCGAAAGAGTTGGACAGCCTAAATTTATCACAAAGATAGACTTGCTAAAGGGTTTTTGGCAAGTACCCTCTGACAGAGGGCAAAGGAGATCTCCACATTCATGACACCAAACGGCCTTCATCAATGTGAAATTATGCCATTCAGGGTGAAGAATGGAGGTGCAACTTTTTGGAGATAAAGTTATTCAAGGACTGAGTAACTGTGCAGTATACACTGATGATTTAGTGGTGTTCAATCAAAATTGGGAAGAACATCAACACCACTTAAAAGAACTGTTTGACCACTTAAAAGGAATCAATCTTGTCATGAATCTAATCTGATTTGATTTATTATTGTCACATGTATTAATATAGAGTGAAAAGTATTGTTTCTTGCACCCTATACAGACAAAGCATACCATTCATTGAGAAGGAAAGGAGAGGACAGAATGTAGTGTTAGAGTCATAGCTAGGATGTAGAGAAAGATCAACTTAATATAAGGTAAATTCATTCAAAAGTCTGATGGCAGCAGGGAAGAAGCTATTCATGCGTCAGTTGGTATGTGATCTCAGACTTCTGTCTCTTTTTCTAGCAAAATCTAGCAAAAAGCAAATTTGCTGAAGCCCAAATTTCATATCTGGGATACATCATGGGACATGGTCAAATGGCCCCACAGGATGCAGAAACACAGACCATTTAGGATTTACCAGAACCCACAACAAAAGAGATTCAAAGGATTTTGGGAATGAACGGATTCTATTGTAAGTTTGTGCCAAATGTTAGCAGTGTGGCAGCACCGCTCACAGAGCTCTTAAAGAGGAACAAGCACTTTTACTGGACAGAGAATTGCCAAAACAGCATTTTGAACATTTAAAAACTGTGTTGACAACAAAACCAGTGTTAGCTGCACCAAATTAGGCCAAGCAGTTTAAACTGGCTGTGGATGCTAGTGGCATTGGTGTGGGAGCCGTGTTGCTACAGGAAGATGAACTTGACATCTGTGAAACCTGTGGGCTATTTCTCAATGACACTAAATGGTCACCAACAGAAGTATTCCACTTGGTACTGACGTTACAACATTTTGAAATTTACATTGCCATTAATCCCACAAAAGCATTCATACATATGAACCATAATCCCCTAAAATGTTTGGAAAAAAATTAATATTGAAACACCAGGTTAATCCAATGTAATCTGTTGTTACAACTATTTAATTTAAAAATCATTCATGTGGCCGGGAGAGAGAACATCATTGCAGATAGTTTATCATAAGTATAAAAGAGATTGTTGGGAACATTAGGTGAAAATTCTCTTGGGGTATATAATTATTGTTAATGCATGCTCTTAAGTCTTTGTAATGGTTGATAAGGTAGAATAGCTAAGACATGACTGAGGAAAGAAAGTGTCTTTCAAATTAAAACATTTCATTTTTTGAAAAGAGGGGTCATGTTAAGAAATTTGGGAAGTTAGCGAGATTAACCGTTGAATTTGAGATGAAAGCAAAATTTTAAAAAAGTAACAAGATTTGCAGACAGCTACAGGAATAATAAGGTGTAATTTGCCCAGTAACAAGATTAGCAGACATCTAGAAAAATTGTGGAGTGAATTGCCATATCAGAACAACTGTTTACCAGAGATCAGTGGATCTATACAAATGATAACTTCTAATGGCAATGAATTTGAGGAGGTAGTCATCCCAAAGCACAGAGTGAAATACCAAAGAAACTGAACAAAACAATACACTCACCGGGATGGAGTGCAGTTTTCCATCCAGTCAGACAGAGACCTGTTCCATCTAAACAGCCAAGGCATATTGCAGACGTTCTCCTCTAAAGGACACATTGTGCCTTTGCTGAACCAGGATAAATGTTTTCCCAGACTTGGTTATCTAAGCTGGATTCTGTGGTAGCTATTATCTAGATTTAACTCATAGAGTTACTAAATTTGATATTGTTTAGGAAAATGGGTGTTGCGATGAGTTCAGGGAATGTGGGTATATTTTGGGAACAGGAGGTAATCTCAGAATATACTTAATATACTTAAGTGTCTTGTGTGTTTTTATTTTATTTTACTTTAATAAACACTCCTTATTAATTGTTCATACAATTCATACAATTGTTCATTCAATGAATTGAATGGGTTGTACATGGTTCCTCGCATTATTTGAAACAAATATACATCACTAAGAACCAATGTTTCAAGGCATCCTTCGAGGTTTTGAGACACTCTTGCAGTAACATCAGCGGTGTTCTTAACATTTGTCATTAGTGTTTCTCCCCATATTTCACCCGGAAAGCACTCAGTCTGTGTTCTGTTGCAAAGAACGATGAAGGCTTGCATTTATATAGCACCTTTCATGACCTCAGCATATCCAAAGTCCATTGCAGCTGATGAAGTAATTTAAATGCTGTCAGTGTTGCAATAAAAGCAAAATACTGCAGATGTTGAAAATCTGAAATCAAAACAAAAAGCATTGGAAAAACCCAACATGTTTGACAGCACCTGTGGAGAGAGAAACGGAGTTAGTGCTTCAAATCCAACATGAATCTTCTTGTTTCAATGTAGGAAAAATTGCAGCCAATTTATACACAGCAAGCTCCCACAAACAGCAATTTGTTAATAAGCAGATAATCTGTTGTGTAATGTTGATTAACAAATAAATATTGGCCAATTCTTTGCTTTTCTTCCATGGGATCTATTGTTTTCACCTGAGAGAGCAAACCGGGGCTAATGTCTCATTCAAAACTGACAGCTCCAACAGTCCCTCAATATTTCTCAGGAGTATTAGCCCAGATCAAATGCTGACATATTGAATGTTGTGAATGTGACAGATAAAAGTCACCGTTGTTCCAGAGGACCATAGGCTGAAAGGGGGGAGCTGACTGGTGGTGATTTTAACTGAGGACCAGCACACCTCAGGCAAGGGGCAAAGGCAGGCCTTCATGAATAACTTCAGGCAGCATGGGGATTGAACTCATGCTCTTGGTATCACTCATCAGCTAGCCAGCCAACTGAGCTAACCGACCCCATTGAGGAAGTCCCCTTCAGTCAGGTTATGTAGGAATTAAGCTTATAAACTAGGCTGACACCTTGGAGAGTGTTGCATTGTTGGAGATGAGACATTAAACTTAGGGCATCAACATCTATTCAGGTAGAAATACAAGGTCCGATGGCACTATTAGTGGAATAGCAGGCGCGTTTTCCCATGTCCCTGGCTATCCTTCCACCGACATCAGCGAAACAGGATCATCGCCCATTTATCTCTTTTTTATCGTGTGTGCAAATTAGCGGTCAGCTTGCCTCCGAAACAACTCGAAATATATTTCAAAAAGTAATGAATTGAAGTGGCGTTCATTTTGTGACCGCATCAGGTCTTGATAGGCACCATAAAAATCATAAAATCATTATTTAATTAATGTAACAGGTCACGGATTCAGAGAAAATGTGCGATTCCAAAATATTTGCAAATAGAACTCACCAGATACTCTGTGTGACGATAACTATTTAAAAACCAGACTAAGTATAAAGCCTTGAATAATTTGGAGGCTAATATGGAATCACGTGTTGTGGGCGCTTGGAAAGAATGCCAGCTCCATTTTACACAGGCTGATCTTTTGACTCAGATTTATGTGAATTGTGGGGAATGTGTCTACAAATGATTTTCCTTCAGAAAATTATCATGTTGACTCTAATATAATAATTTTGAAGCAATTCAATTCTAGCAATTGTTTGCTGTTGGAAAGATTAAATTGATTCCATCAAGATTTTCCTAGGGTCCAAACAGTGTCAAAGGTTTGGGGGGGACCTTTCCAGTAGATGGGGATTCATAACATTTATATTCCGACATTAACAATATAACATTAAATTTCTCTATTACCAATCAGTGCTTCCAATTTCCGATATTGCAATTGTACATACTGGTGGAATGTTGTATTATTAGAAGTGATATTATCAGACCATGTTAACGGATACTCCTCAGAAGACTAACGGAATTCAGTTTACCTTATATTTACAGATAGAAAATATAACAGCCGCAAATGTGTTTAATTTTGTGAAGAATTTGAGATGAAATAGTGACTAAACATGAATCCCGCAAATCCATTGTGGCCGAGTAGGGCATCCAATGTATTCTGGAAAGACGCGTCTAGAAAAGTTTAAACAAAAAAAATCACAGCTTTGCACTCGGACTGAGTTCTAGGGAATGTCATGATCCTGAAGTTTATTTGTAGTTTTGTCTTAGCAGTCATTAAAAAGCACAGACTCCAAACCCACAATAAATACGGCGGTTAA
The DNA here is from genome assembly GCF_964213995.1 of Mustelus asterias. Lineage (NCBI taxonomy): Eukaryota > Metazoa > Chordata > Chondrichthyes > Carcharhiniformes > Triakidae > Mustelus > Mustelus asterias. The sequence continues at coordinate 80,169,714 of NC_135802.1, read as the reverse complement.
AGGTCGATCGTGCTACAGGAACTGATTAGGAATTAATAAATGTGCAAGACTAAGCACAGAATACAACATAGGAAGGAAGCTAAAAGCAACACAATCCTTTCGTCCCTCTGTTTACCGCAGGGTCTTCGTTTGGCGAATTAATTTGAATAGCTTTCAAGCTGCAAATGGAAATGTGGCGTTGTGCCCTCTATTTCAGCAGTGTCCTGGCAACAGGGCAATTTTCTATCATCAGGGATAAATGGCATCGAACGGTACATTCTGATATGAAAAAGAAAAGAGCTTCTACCAATGCACCCCATGATTGCTGCCCTTGCTGTCACTCAGATGCACTCGCCCATACATGTGTGGGTATATATATATATATATGCATATGTATATATATATATAATATACACGCGTGTGTACATATGTGTGTGCGTGCGGCGCTTCAAACTTGAACAGACTGATTGCCATTACAGGCAATCTCATTTTTTTATTGACATGCAGCCTTTCCCCAACCGTTTCCCTGAGAGCCGAGCCCCCTAATGACAAAAAAAAATACAACTGGAGTTAAGAGCCGAGGACATGTCGTTGCGAATGTCAGCGCTCGGAATGTTTAGAGGCATTCTCGTTTTATTTTCGAAGGTGGTTGACTATTCTAAAAATAAAACCTAAGATAATTACACTGACAAAACAGGGTAGGCATCACCATAATTTACTACAATTACATCGTCTCCAAAGCCATGTCAATTAATCAGGGGAGGAAAGATAAGGCTTTGCGCATTCTCCACTTATATTTAAGCAGGAGAGAAATTACTTGGATGTTTAAAACTGGGAAAATGTTTATAAAGTCACAGTCTCCTTTTTCTGGGATCTTTAATTAGTCCTCTAATAAAATGAATAGAGAAATGAAAGTTTGTTTGGATGTATTTAATCATTTCATACAAGTCTCTTATCTTTGAACATACTTTATTTATTTTTGAGCCAGCAATCTATTTTCTGACAGATCCGTTTTGAACTCAGGTATACCGTGATCGATGCTGGACTGTTTATACATTGATTGAATTGGCCTGATATTAAAATAATTAGCGTATGGGGGGGGGGAGAAGGTATTTTCGGTACAAATTTTGATAAATAACACACAACAGCCGATTTCTCAAAAGCTTGTGATTTCACCCTTGATAACCCCTCTTGGAAGGAGCGCGGTTTAAATGCGAATCGAGAGGGAAAGAATCTGGCAAACGTTAATGAAAAATGAACCCAGACAAATATTCAGATCTGGTGATAAGAGGGAACAACACTTCTGAAACAGTTCTTAAAGTCACGAAATATCCTGTGATAAATCTGGATTTGCTCATATTAAAAACATTCAAGCGGCGCTCGTGTGAACTGATTCGTTCAACAGATTTGTGCAGAGATTTATCTGAATTATTTGTAATCGAGAACCCCGCGTCCTCCTCACCATGCAGTAAAACCCGCACACGCAGCGTGAAACGTGTTTGAGCCGTCAGAAATGATTAATTTCGCACAATTAGTCCGTTACAGCAATTCATTGCAAAGGTTCTGCCAATAGACCGCTTTTGAGGTGTATAATGTACTTGACTTCTGTTATCTCGGCGGCGATGTTAAGGGGTGTGGGGGGTTGGGGGGGGGGGGTGGTGAGGTGGTGGGTGGGAGGTCAGTGTATGTTAGTTCCGTCCTGGGATTTCTAGATATTTTGCGAACAGTAAAATTCATTATCCGCTGACACTGAATGGGATCAGTTGAAGTGCGTGACCGCTAAATTTCGTTCCAAACCTCAAAAATGCAGTCAATAACCTAAATCGCCCATTGAAAGCCGAGAGGTGCAACCCTTTATTCAAAATGGTTCATCTAATAACCGAACTTAGACGAATGCTGCATTCCATGTTAAATATCGAATAGACTCACGGCTATTAAAATTATTGTTTAAAATAACTAACCTACTTGGCTGGGGAAACGTGCTTCCTGTAAATGATTGCTTTACCAGTTAACTTTAATTAATGTTAGACGGAATAGTTACTTATTTTGGCCAGTGGATCTTCCCACAGACAGAAGTGTTTAATCTTGTTTTATTTGTTTATTTGTTCTGAACAGCTCAGCATCCGCCATTCGTAAAGCTGCAATTGCTATCGTGCTGCAGCTTGTAATTCTCCCAGTAAACGATATTTAGAAACAAGTTCACTGGGAAAGTCCATAGTTAAAAAGATTTTGTGGCTATGCTCTTAAATGTGTCAGTCTTGGCTCATAACAGAAACAATTATTTTAATTTCCACTGTATAGATTGCAGTGTTATTTGTGTTAAAGCATAAACAAGATTTTTTTTCAATTTTTAGTTTTGTAATTAAGGGAAGCAATATGTGAACATTTGTTTTCAGCGAATATGTTTTAAATCTTAAAGTAGCGGTAATAAAGGCAATGGTAAGAAGGATAACCTATCATTCTGACGATAATAGCAATTTTCACATTATGGATTAAATGTCATAGATGTATATAAGCATTTTATTAGTTAACAAAATCCATCAGTATATGTCCTTCATGACAGAAGTCTCTCTGCACCCCCTGATGTCTATTCGAATAGATGTGAGGTGCAGTGTGTTACATGGTAGAGCTGGTGCTGAATCCATATATAATATTTTAGCTGCCATTTCTTCGACACGATCGCCGTGGAAACCATCGACGCCTGCATGTCCACAACGTCTGAGGAAGTGATCCTAGCGTACTCTGCTCTCTCCGCTAACGCCTAAGTATCAACCAAAGTAATTATACTCCTGGTGATGTCAGTTGAATAATCACTACAGAATGTAAAACATTTTTAGATGGGTAAGTACTCTTATAACTGGATTAATGCACCGCCTTCTATAAATGCTTATACTGTTTAGCTATTTCACTTCAACAATGTATTTCGGCCATGATGCTGTCCTCAAAACTTTTTTTATGTTATTGAACAGCTGATATATTTCTCTCTCTACAATACAAATAGATTATAGTCATCTGTTCATAAACAGATTGTACGCAAGCGGTATATGTTCAATCCGATTTGTTGTCTAAGCATTGCATCACTGAGGCGCGGAAAGATTCCCTTCAAGTTCCTAATTATCTTATCTGCTGATTGTTAAAACAATCCCCTCTACACGTTTTTAAGGCAATCTGCTCACTTTCCCCAGTGCAATAATTTCCTTTCACTTCTGGGGTTTGTCTACAACTTTATCCTTAACGGGTTGGACCATTCTCAGTGCAAGTTTAAAATGATATTGCCTCTGGGAAATGATCTCCGCATCCTTTTAATCTATATCCAGATCAACCAGTTAAAATCAGATTCTTCTTTACGGGTTCCTGTGTCTTTGCAAGAAAACGTTTTCCTTCATTTTGCGAAATCGTGTCATGGCTAGTGTAGAATCAGAAGATCATTAAACTCATTAAGATTCAAATTGCTTATTGCTCATTGAGGTTGAATTCAGTGGGATTGTGGTGGCAACAGGGGACAGATAATAGCAGCACAAATGCTCACTATATCTTCAGATTCTACTAGCGCCAAAAGAGGTCTGTTCCTTTCAAATTAAATAGGTTTCTAGACAAATATCGACCAGTCGATCATTTCCTGTTCTCCAAAATTATTTACTGAACAATAAAAGGTCGCATAAATTGTAACTTTGTCTATGATCCGTATTTGTTCACAGAGCTGTGTTTATATCAATTCAGACAAAATTGAATCCTGTCATATTCAACAAGAGAGACAGCACGCTTTATTTTGAGACAGTCATATCATAGGGACTGGTTATAGCAGCCCTAACAAACAAATTAGATCTTGGTTACGTGTACTTTATTGCATCGGAATTGTGTTTGTATCAGAGTTATTTTAAAAGATTCGCTAATGTACCGGACATAATTTATATACAATATTCCAAACACACTAACCTATACACAGACATTCATACTTCTTTACATATGGATTCAGCACATTTGCACATAGATATATTTTAGAATGAGAAACAATGATGTCTGGGCAAGTGCATTGCAACTTGTCATACAATACTGATCACGCGTAACATTTCTTGTCTGATCAATCATGATGATTAAAGCGTGTGTATTTGGCCATGTGCTCAGTATGTATTTGAACACTTAGTTTAGCTACAGTGCGGCGTGTCAATGCCGAGTTGCACCTGCCACAGAAACAAAAGTATAGGTTTTAAAATGCAGGCGCATTCTGTCCTGAACTGTTCCAGCCCATTTACCGTCACGAATTTAACTTCTCGGTGGGAGAAATAACACCAGACAACAAACTGCCCTTTAGGACAATGCCCAGATTTAATCAAGACTTAAGGAACAAATCGCTGTTGGCAATGGAGCGCAGAAGTAATGATTCTAACACCTCAGTGGCTCTATTGAAATAGCCTCTGCCTTACAATTACTGTACTATCAAAGGTGTGGTCCCATCACTGAAATCATTCACAAGAGCGACTTACTAGTTTAGTGTTATCCTGTTTAATCACTAAGGGTGTAAAGTACAGTGCGTTTTATTTATTAAAGTCAACGGTTTAAAAATAATAACAAACGTATTATTAATAATGTAATATTATGCTAATGTAACACCAGTCCAACGCCGGCATCTCCACATCAATGTAACACTATCCAGTCAAGGAAGTTCATTGTTTATTTTGGATGTTGCGCCTGTAATGTCATCAGAAAGCACACTGGAATATGTTATGTAATTAGTTTTAATCCTAACGTTTGCTGACCCGAATATCAGACCGCAAGTTATTGTTAAGTTTCTTAACGTCTCTGGATCTCTGCTACTTTCCACCCGTTTACAAAAAAACATTTGTTTTAAAGTTCCGTATCTCCGTTTCCTGGAGTATTCATGAATAATGTGCAAAGACATTGGGCAATTTAGATTTGCACCTTCGTTTTGTCGTCTCCCCCAACAACCCGACCATGTTTTTTTCTGTATTATTATAGTCACTATTACACAGGCCTGTGTTTGCTGAAGATCTGTCTCTGACCAACTGGACACAAATCAATGGTTAGTTATCTTTGTGAAACTAATCTGAAATCGACGAGTAATCTACTGAGTTGAAAAGCATCCCTCGACTTATTGAAAGATATAAACTGCCTATATGTCGAATTGTAAACTTGAATTGCCTGTTTCATCTTGTAATGTGGATCAGATTTCCTTCTCTCGTGTTAATAGGAAAGCAAAGATTAAAAAAAACAGGAGATAACCAGATGTATTCAGAGGCAATGATGTGGCTCCAAAGGCGTAAAAAGCAACGGCAAATCCCAAATAGCAACCTTACACGACTCCGGATAGACAGGGCACTAAAATCGCCCGGTGATGTAATGATGCTAAACGATAACCCCAGACTGTATTCTGACTATTCAACGCATGCATACATATATTGTTTCACATTTACAATGCTACATTTAGGTTGGAGTCCTTTCACACTATTAATACGTTATTTAAGTAGATTGGGGTCACTTCATTTGCCAATGAAGGAATTCTTGTCTAATTGCCCTTCCAATTAAGAGTGGTATAGTAAACCCAATATTGGTTTGGGGGTGTTTTTTTTCCTTAAAACGTATTTAAATCGGCCTTACCTCTTCTGTCAGGTGTGTGCATGAGGCTGCTACAGACTCCATCTGATTGATATGTCATCTGAATTTAGACATTTAAAACGTGTTGCAAATAGAGACCTCGGTGATTTTATCCATGAGCGCATCTCCCTAGAATCTTCCCTCTCCAATGATGATCGGGGAAAGGATAGTTCGGTCCGTGCGATGAAATTTAAAGGACCGTGTAAATGATAGTTATAAAGTTCTTTTTATAGTGAAATGAGCATTGGAACTAAACGCTGCAGTTAGACAACCACTTTGATAAGAGGATAATTGATGCGACAGTAGCGTATAATTAGAGGATAATTTATGCTATATCCACTACTTTATTCCAAATGCGGTCATAATCATTACAAGACAATTGTGGGAAAATTCATTGCAGCAATTCGAAAATAATCACGATAAATTTTGTGTATTTCTAAGTAGGACCATAATTATCTCTACACACATTATCCAAAAATAAATATAACACACGGTTACGTATTTAATGATATCGATAATACAATGAAGTCATTCATAATTCAAACCTAACTAATTTGGTGAGGTAGGTGTAGATACTTTAAATCGTTACTTTATGTGTTAACTCAAATTTGCCAAATCGCCAACCACATTCATAATTTGCATATGTTTCAAGCGGTAGAACACGTTCTGGTCCCAGTAACACAGGATGAGTTAACTGACTGCACTGGGGATTTCCTTCACTGGGAAACATTTCTTGGTCTCTTTACTCTCTTTTATGACGAGTTAATGTCTTCGTCCTCCCGCTGATGAAATTAACATTTTCATCTACAGTGCGAAATATCGATTAACTCCTTGTAATATTCCCGCATGCGCACCTTATATCTGTACATCTGGCCAATTCTGGCTCATGTTTAAGTTGCCTTTGCAGTTTGGCTTTATTAAGAAATACGCTATTTAAAAATTCAGCCCTTTGACACCAGATTTTCAATCTTGTCCAAATAACAATGCTGTTTGAGGCTTATCATTTCTTTGGATTTGTGTGAAAGGAGAGCAATTATTAGCCTTGTTGCAGAAGGTTGTTTGGGCTGTGTTTTAACTTAGCCGGGTTAACCCACTGTTGACTGCATCCAGTGAATCCAGTAGTTGTGGCAGAAGGATGACGAGGCAAAGAGATGACCAATCAGGAGCTGCTGCCCTTTGGAGACAAACCATTCGACTTGTGGCACATTACAGCATCTGCATCAAGTCTGAAAGCAGAGCCTTAACTTTAGCAGAATCCACTAAAAGACTGCCTCAACTCCATCCTTGCTCCATTCAACTTGGAAGCCCAAAATAACCTTTTACTTACAAAAAAAGGAGTTAACACGCTCGCGCTCTCTCCTCGGAAGATTCATGAAAAAAGACAAGTATTTCGCCTTTAAGAGTTTTTTTTCTCCCCCAGTTGAAGTTTTATAATGACCATGACTACGATGGCTGACGGTTTGGAAGCCCCGGACTCTAAATCTGCTTTCATGGAGTTTGGTCAGCAGTCCCAGCAGAGCTCTCCAGCCATGTCTCACGGTCACTACCCGGTGCACTGCCTGCACTCAGGAGGACACTCACACCAGCACGACAGCTCGTACCCGGCCGCCAACACTTACAACAGATCCTTGCCTTATCCCTACATGAGTCACTCTCATCACAGTCCCTACCTGCCGTCCTACCACAGCAACAACACTGGTAGCCAGACACGTTTAGACGAGACAGGTGAGTCGTCGGTCATACCCAGTGTAAAACACATTCGGCCTTTCCGTCCTGATGAAACCAACTGTGATATTCTCTAGTGATTCAAACAGCAGATTGTTTAAACGGTGTAAGGCAAGCACGTTCAGCCTTTTGACTCATATTTTCTCTTCGTTTCTCCCTTTCCTTTCTCTGTTCGATTACTGATTTCTTCTTGATTCTGATATGAACTTTATTCCGTCAATTTTCTTTTTAGTGGGTGCCCATGACTAATTTAACTCGCTCTCTTTCCTTCTTTTGTTTGGGATGTTTTAATGGGGTTATCTGTCAGCACGCTTGGAATAGATTTGGTAACAATTTTCGGCAGAGAAGTAAAAGTAAACAGGAAGGTGATGGCCGTAGACATGATGTCAATCTGTAATCGGAATTTAGTTTCCTGACTGTTCATTTGATGCAACATAACTTCTCGTCGCCAAATAACAGTATACTCCTGTTGGCTCTGTCAATTACGTGGTGCCGTGTACATGCATTTGCAAGCAACTGACGTTTCATTAATTAATACATCTTACTGTTAAATTGCTGATTTCAGATCGTCAGTTTTACTCGGCGTGTTTTTTTATTGTAATTTGCCAGGGGGTCTAAAGATAATGGAACTTTCCAGATTATCTTCACCAGGCCAGATTGTTTAGTAGTTGCTTATGTTCCTAAACACCATTTAAGGAACATTTATCTTTAATATCTCTAAGAAAGGAAGATTTCCCGAGGAATGTGTATTTAAATAGATTTAGGAAATCGCCGTGCAGAATGTCGACATCGTGTACCATATGCTTGTTTTGCAGAACAACAAAAGACAACAGTGATTGAAAATGGAGAGATCCGCTTTAATGGGAAAGGGAAAAAGATCCGCAAGCCTCGCACTATTTATTCCAGTCTGCAGCTGCAGGCGTTAAACCACCGTTTTCAGCAGACTCAATACTTGGCTTTGCCCGAGAGAGCTGAGCTGGCCGCTTCGCTGGGGCTCACACAGACACAGGTACAGTGCCCAGGAAAGAGTAATTTACCAGGTCGCTGTGAAGAACACCGGCTTCCGGCGTTAGCTCTTCTTGTGACCTATCAGTTTTTTTACAAGTTTACATTTACTGACTATGTAAATCAGCTTGCACAGAGAGGACCGCTTTAGCAAGATTCTCCGAGGCGGCATGTTGCTGCATGAAGTGGCTCGGTAATATTCTGATCTCATTGTCCAACTTAGAATAAACTTCGGCCTTTCAATTTCAGATAATTATCTTTAGATATAACTTTAGTTTATATCAAATCCGACGCTCTCGAGATCAAAATGACAAGTGCAGCTTTAAGAACAGCAAGTGAGCCTAATCCTGTAACAAATATCAAATTAAATCAAACGAGAATGCCTAGTCTCATCATTTTTTCACATTTTAACATGATACTTTTTGTGACATTATAATTGGGTGGAAATTAATTTAAAATCCATCCTCAAAATGGATAGGCATTTGAAGTGCGACTATCAGATGATTTGGTATTTAATTTAAGAACATGTTTAACGCTGGAAGCTGTAAGGGACATGTGACTTAGACTTTGGTGCTTTTAGTGTAAGTCTATCCAAAACCACAATAAATCTGCTCAACTCAAGTTGACCACATGCACAATCTGTTTGTAATTGAATCGTAGCTTCCATTGCATGCAAATATTACTTTTCTTAAGTTTATAAGGTTCAAGTTATCCAAAATACACTTGGATGATGCTAAGAAATAATCTCGTTACAAAAACAATTGGACGATTCTCCTCATTTGGGGGGTGCCAGAAAAATCTGTATTGTTTCTAAACGGTGGGAACTTACCATACGTTTTGGCACGGGGTCTATTGTACTTCTCTGCCGAACTGAGTTCCGTTGTGCTCTCTTTGAAACACAAAGTGTCCCACATACTTAAAATTGTTAAGCGCGCCCGTTGAACATGTTTGGAAGAATGCAGCTTAATGTATGACTTTCCATTTGCTCGGTAATCATCATAAGGTATGCCTGTATCCAGCAAGGCATGACGGTAAACTGTATGAAATGTGTTTAAATCCTGGTTACGCATCCTTGGGAACCTTGCTACTAACAGACTATTGAGTCAAGGATTGTTGTTTATTATAATACGCTTCCTTGATTCATTTTCAGCCTCTGTCGGTGCTTCTTGCAAATCCCGGCACTGATGCGATACAGAACAATGGGAGGTCTGCAATTGAATAGAGTTGTGCGTTTGTTAAGGGTCTAACTGACCCTTGGCCAGTCACCATAATTTTTCGTCCCTACCCACAGCACCTAGATCCAATGTTTTATCCACATCGATTACAAGATTATTTTTCACTGGGAGCCAATTAGAATATTCGTATTTCGCATAATTCGAATGTGTGTCAGTAAACAGTTTTCATCTCGTTTTAAGAATGTTTCCTTAAAAGTGTAATGGCTAATAATTTCAAAATCAAGACAAAGTAACAAAAAAGGATTATTTATTGAGCGACAAGAGTATTGCAGTATTGTTAAGATACAAGTACATTTGCTAACTTGACTGGTTTGGTTTCGAGCTTACAAAACAATCTCGTTGTTTAGGATGTCAGGCTTCCTGAGATATTGCAGGTATTATTAAAACGGAGTGGAAATACAACAATAGGGACTGCAACATTGCCCTTTACTGTGGCTGTCAGTTTCTTTCTTTCAATACGTTATTACCCGTTCCCACTATTACAAACTTCCTAAGGTGTAGCACATTTGAAAACAGTTGATTTAATAGATAATTAGAGCCATTCTATATCTGAGCAAAGAGTTTATCACTCAAGTTCATAACATACCGTTGATTACCCGTGTCTGTTTTGAACGACCTGTCAAACACTGTTGCAACTTCACCACTAGTAATCTTCGGTATTTTCTGGGGCGGGGGGGAGGGGGGGGGGGGGAGCGGTGTGGACGTGGGGGTTGCGGTGGCGTAGGAAGAGACCAGACAAGAAAATCATTAACGATTTGTTACTTTAATTTCGATCGTGGGGGGGGGGGGGGGGGGGGTTGTAGGAATCCACATATGATCAACAACTTAAACAAAATATATTCCTGTAAATGGGATCATAATTACAAAGAAATGTTGAATAACTCAGTTGAGAGGCAGCAGATATATAATCATTAAAACGTATCACACATTGTGTAGATATTATAAAATTATATCATTATTGACTTGCTGCGTGGAATTGACAGGATAATTAACATTTGAAAGCTGGTGACTCTACTGTGAAATTTTGCAATACGATATTTTTAAAGTGTTAATTATAATTTTGTTGCATTTCTCCATGTCAGACTCAGGAGACGTTCAAGGTGGAAATATACACACTGAGTGTTTCTCCTTGGGTATTTTAATAATTCCAGTCATAGTTAATCTAAACTTCATTGAAATCTCAGGCGGTTTGAACCTTATCGTTTTACTAGTCAATCCGAAAGTCCTGCTTTTACAATAAGTTCAATTTATTTATTGTAACATTCATGTTCAAGGAAGTTAATGAGGTGAAATATTTTGAAGATTGTATGTCATGTAATGTCTGATTATCAGAATATTATTTTCTAACTATAATGGGAATTAGAGAAAAGATCTGGAAATGTCTCCCACGCATCGTGGAAATTATTAGAATGATTGTATTATTTTAGTGTCTCTTTATAACCCGAGCATTATTTCAAAGCAATCTAAAGAGGAAACTAACGCCAGAAGCTGCGAAATTTATAGCGTTATTACTTCATTATTACTTCACAGACCAGGAGGTAAAAATTCCTCGTCAGTGAAAAGGAGAAAACATTTCATAAGCTGCAAAACGATTTTTAGTAAAGCAATGTTTCGGTCGCATTGATTTTTTAAAAAATGATGCAGATTGAAGGATGTATGCAAAATTAGTTGCTCGAACACAACTATTTGCCTTCACGCTGAGTGAACTCAAATCAAAGATATTGCCCGCCATTTAAAGCCCTTGCATTTTTCTTTAAAAATATGTTGTAGGTGAAGATCTGGTTCCAGAACAAACGCTCCAAATTTAAGAAGCTCATGAAGCAGGGCGGCAATCCTCTTGAGAACGATTCTGTGCCAGGGTCGGCTGCTCTTTCCCCTCGCTCCCCAGCCATGCCACCAGTGTGGGACATCTCAACTTCGGCCAAAGGCGTTAACATGACCCCGAACAATTACATGGCTGGTTATTCTCCCTGGTACTCCACGGCTCACCAGGACACCGTGCAAAGACAAATGATGTGACAGTGTGAGACCGGTTACTCTCAATGGACAGAACACAATGGGGTTAAGAGGGAGCCCATCGTTAGGCAATGCCCGGATGCCCATGGTACCATTTTGGATGGGAGATCTAGCAACCATCCCAGTTGCTAAAAGTTATGTGAAAACAGACTGGCAGTGGGCGGAAAAGGAGGAATGGTCAGTGACTGTAGACATTACAAGAAAACTGCCACTGCCTCCATAGATTCAATGATAGCCAATGAACAGACATGCGAATGCAATATGGAAGATTTTATGCTGATTTTAAAACAGCATGGGTTGGTGATGCTAAGACGCACTGGAAGCTTATAAAATTACAACTTGTATGTATATATTGTTTAATTTTTAGTTGTACATAGTTTATGTTTTATGTCTCTTTCATACTGAGTAATAAATCATAAAATCATAAATCATGCCTGTTTTGTTGTTTCAAACCACATTGAAAGAATTGCACTTTGACGATTTACCGCTTGCTAACCCTTGGTCCCGCTTCGTAAAGATTGTATATTATTTTCCAAAGTGTTTGTTTCTGGGGGATCTGGTGGGAATTTCAGAACTCCGCCTATCACTGTGCTATGTTAATATCGAAAATGCAGCCTTGCCGGAATGGCCGACATTCAGAGAACATATTTTGAAGATGTGCTTGGTTTGCCCTTACATTGAAAGAATCCAGCCTAAGATAAAGAGGCCACAGAAACTACTATATAAATAGATTTTACAATTGATAAAACAATGATTGAACACAAATATAATATTGTGAAGCTACGCAAAGAAATCGGTACATTTTCATTGTCTTAAAATATAGTTCACAAATGAATAATATTAAGTGAACTAGAAACGAGCAAACGGTAAAAATGCGACATACAACCCGAAGTTGTTTCACTGTGGACCTGTACACATCTAATTGAGAGCTACTGAAGCTAGGCCACTGATCAAAATTGACAAAAAAAAACATGCATAAGATTCCAAAATGACAATAACTCGCAGTATGTACAAAACCATCATTACTTACCAACGTAAAGTTGTTTGGTTCTAGAGAAAAACCGAGGAAGTAAATTACAGAGCTCTATTATCAGCCACGGTTCTGATCTCATTTAATGGACTCGCCACTCCACTGGCAATATTGACTGCTTTTCTCGAACTGTGAAAATCTAATGTAAAATCCAACACGATCAATACTAAACAAAAAGCTCCAGCTGCAGTCCCATCCAATTTGAAGCTGATATTTGGTACAATTTACGGTATTATTCACGAGAAAGGCTTAGACCATCATAAAAGCGACTATAATTAGGGTAATTTTTATTGTAGCCCGCTGATTACAGCGTTTTTACAGTCAAAGGTAATTACATGTAATTTTCTTCCACTTTTAATACTAAAGAGCGATCGTTATTTAAATTCAGGAGGAAGAGTGAAACAAAAGAGAAAGAATAAAACGTTGTGTTATTCATAAACCAATTAAAGGGGCTTCTTAAATCTGATCCAGTGAAAGTGCCAAGTTGAGCAAAGCGAATCCCGCATCTACAAAGAGAAAAAATAACTTCAAGCTCTGATTTCAGCCAGTGTGCGTGCAATTACCTGGAAAAAAATGCATAAATCTGCACAGTCCTCGTATACGTTAAATAAAGCACCCCATACCTGATTTTTAAAATGATTTTAATTCATACTTTAATTGCATAACTAAATCTCAATTCAAAAAGTACATTGACATTTGTGGAATAAATCGACCAAAGGTCGATTAATCGAAGTGATTAAGAACATACAAAAGCAAACAAGATCAATGGTGCAACAACCTCGCTGTTTTTAAAAAGTATAAAAAGCCATTTTATACATCTAAAATTTCGATCATTTTCTGTTGAAAATGCACCCAGGTTTTAAGATTTATTGCATTGAGCCTAATCTGGTATTGTTGTGAAGATTAAACGCGGCTATTTTGCATCCTAGCACTTATTGAGGAAAATATTTCCACCTGTGTATTTGCAGAGAAAGCAGAGTTAAACCATTCAGCATCACATCGACGGCTTCTAGCGCTGATTACAATAGGACAGCGAGCAGTGTATTTTTGGAAGACTAGTTAATGTGCTGAATAAAAAGTCCAGCCATGGACAACAAAGAGGACTCTATAGAATGTTTTTGCACGTCGCCTACCTAAGTCAGCGACTCTGATCAAATATATTAAAGCTAATATTTAAACAATGTGTGAAGGAAGTTGTCTTTAGAGATGATACAGGAACTATACCGATTTTCTCAAGGTGACAGGCGGTCTTTTTCCGCCTTTGTAACAGTAAGTGAAAATTAAATGAAAACCATTGAACCAATCAACATTACAACATGAACACGAATGCGGCACAGATTATACTCCAGCCCAATTTCTCTCTGTGTATCTGGAGATCCGTCCTTACTTTGTTTCTATGCAAGATATGGTATGAAACAAGAGTGCTGACATATTTAAATGGTAAAGCAAATGCACACGGCGAAAATAGTGAGAAATGTCCGTTTATAACCTATAGCCGACGGGATGTGTTATTTAGGAATACAATAGTGCATCATACTGTAATTGTTCTCCAACTCCCCCCCCCCCCCCAGTGGAAAACCATGATCAGTTGTCTGGTAAATCAGACGTACAGCAAAATGTAAGTAAAGCGGCTTGGTATCCTCTTCATAAGTGGGGTTTTAAGCGTTACATGAAATCTGCACTTTAATATAACATATTGTTAGATCATGGCTCTCCGCCTTTCAAAGCCGTCTCCGTGGTATGTGTTGTGACAGTATGGGTGCCATGTTCAGTATATGTTTTACCAGAAACCATCATGGGATATTTTACACACTTCATGGCAGCAGATGCTCCAGTTCCTCCAGCCCAACTAGGAAAGCAATATGTAACCTCTGTCTGTTCCTTTCCAACTCTCTGTTTCCATGAGGAATGCGCTCGCGCCAGGGTTAAAAGACGGCACGGAGGAACATTCTTGATCTTTGTGTGAAGTAATCCGAGTTGAGCGAGGATCGTTTCTCTTTTCCCTGATTTCAAATATTCCGTGTCCCTGGCGTCTGGCAAATGTATTTCTCAGCGCAGAATTAAGACGTGAAAATCACAATATCATTCGACACAGGCACTTCGAATCAGTGATTCGATTGTTAGTAAGAACCCCGAGACAAGTTGTGAATTGAGTTTAATGATAAAACCGGGAGTTGTTTTCCCTGTGAGTTGCTGAGAGCTCCCGCGCCCTCCGGCTATGGGTTTGGGGAGGGGGTCGCTGCCTCTTGGTTGATGTTTGAAGGTTTTACCGGGTCAGCCTATCCCTCGGCTTTTTTTTCGCATCCCACCCCATGTGTGTGTTATATATCTAAATATATGTCTGGTTTCCAGTTATTTCGCCAGTATTTCTTTCGGGACCGAAGCTGCACTTCCGCCTGACCCTCGAACCGCCCACTGATGTGGAAAAAAACAAGCGAAGCCAAGTGTATAACTGCGTCTGACGTCGTCCATGTGGGTCCAGCAGAGATCATAACTTCAATCCTTTCAGAGCTAAACATTAAACATATTCACACACACACATACACACACACAATTGCATTAACATTTCTTCAAACCTAGTGAACATACCGAGTGAAGTTTGCGTCTGGATGGCCCACCAGGCGAGTTAACCTGGAGGCCGTGAGTTCAAGTGCAAAATTTGGCTTAACTTTTTAGCAGCTCTGGTTTCTTGGAAATCAGATGTTATTGTAATCATAAACATATTTTTAATTTTACCATGACTTGCAGTTACATGCTCTGACACCATAACCAGGAGAACGAAGTACCGACAGCACCAAACTGACCATCACTGGACAAGCCGAGGAACAAATAGCGTTGGAAATGCTGTCATCTTGGACATTGTTTCCAGCAGTTTATAGGGTAATAACACCCATCGTATATTCCAAAATATAAAATGCATCTCTTAAATACAAATGTATTTTCATATAATCGCGGTTTACAAAAGAACTAGTCAAAATTGTGTGGAATACTCTTGAAACTTATGAATGATTACATGCGAGCTATTATGCCATGTTATCAGATTGCCTGTAAAATGATAGAAAGAAAGATAGATAGATAGATAGATAGATAGATAGATAGATAGATAGATAGATAGATAGATAGATAGATAGATAGATAGATAGATAGATAGATAGATAGATAGATAGATAGATAGAGGGACGGACGGATGAATGGAGAACTCATTCTTTGAGGCTTGGGCCTCTGAAATACTACGATGCTATCCCCAATGTTGTCTGTAATTTGTTCAGCAAAGCGCCGCAGGCAAAAGCAGAACATGAGGGCATTGGCATTTTGGAAAACATTCTGTACAGAGCGCCTTCGTCTTACAGTCATCCTGCCCCACCATGTCCATCAAAGCGACCAGTGACAGTGTGATGGTCCAAAGCGAAGATGTACCCAAGAGTGATCACCATCAAACTGTCCCAAACAAGTCACGATTTTACACCACACTTTCGCTTGTACTCAGGCGTAAACTTTCCCCTCCATAGATGACGTGTCTTAAATGTCTATATATAGAAAACATACAAATATGTGTATGTATGTATGTATATCGTTCGTATTAAATTGTGTGTATGTATACAAAGCGTGTTTCAAACATACCTGACATGTCCTTTCCAAGTACACACCCAATAGAAAACTCTGCCAACGGTGACTAGTCAAATCGTTATACTGTATAACCGGGCAGAAGCGTGAGCTCCTCCGGTTGAGTGAGCATATCCAGGTGTGAAATTGTTTGCACACCCGCCACCTCTTATATTGCCAGCAAAATTAGCTGTTATTACTGTCAGTGTTTGGTGACGGCTCGGTTGATAAAACTGCTGTAATCAAGAACCGGCGCATCTTTGCAAATTATGGCAATTGTAAATGTCCAGATTATAATAATAACATCTTAATCCAGACTGGGGGATAATTACTGCGAGTTATTACATCGCTGCAACTGTCCAGTTAGGCTAATTTCGCCATTATTTGTACAGAGCAGATGGCTGCTGAGTGGAAAACTCACAATGTTTAATTCTAAAGGTTCTCAGCGGGTGAAATTGCAGCAGAAACGCAAAGAAACAAATGTGAGTCAAAAGGACGGATAGAAAGCACAGAGCTGGAGAGAAGAGCGAGTGAGTTAACGGTATGGAATAGTGCCAATAAATGGGTAGTTGCTCTAATCATAGTGTGTCTTCTGACGGTTATATTTATTGAAATTAATGATCGGCAGATTGGAAGATTGCATCGTTTTGTTGCCACATTTCATATATCAGACGGTACATATATTTACGATCTGCGGTTAAATTTGCAGTAAAGATATTTAAATCTCGGATTTATTGTATATTAGAAAAAGGTTACAAACTCAGCTTTGGGCAATTTCTAATTCAGAATACATTGCGGAAGTAGCTTGTTCGGTACTCTCCAACGCGGCAGATTCGCTGAGTTCTCAAGTCTTCGGCCTTCTGGGTCAGCTGGGGCGAAGCGGCGTCTTTCACGTGTCTTGTGGAAAGATGGGGCGCCGTTTGTCAAAATATAAGCGTCAATTATTCTCAGCATTCAGCCCGCGTCTAACATATTGGGAACACTGGAGTATATTATTACCTTGAAACTGACCTGGAGTCAGAATGTTTCCCAAATTGGAGGTCTGCTACTAGCTTTATCTTTCGTCTTTGGCCTCCCCGCAGACAGACTCCTTATTCGCAAATGCAACCGTACTGTTGATGTTAAGCCACAAGACCAACATCTACTAGAAATGCTTCAGTGTTTGCAATCCCACTCATGAAAGCTGAAGATATTATTCTGTCTCGCTTTCAGAAACACTTCAGTCACCTCATTAATTCATATATATAGAAAGGTGCAGTCAAAAAAGCGATATTTGAATGACAAAACGTCATTTGTCACCAGGATAAAATAAATATTTATGGGCATGAGCACAGTATTGAGAGGGAAATCGATAATAAAATTAGAAATGGACTGAAGGAATTGAGAAAATCCAAGCAAAAAAAGGAAGAAATCCAAGCATGAGCAGCAAACAGCAATTTCTCTATCCTAAACTTTAGATTTATCTTTCCTACACCTTGTTTTAACAAAATAAAACAGACCCTCCTCCACATTCAGCTGCTATTACGAACCAGATGATTCTACAGACGATTATTATTTTATGAGCTTCAGATATTAATAACCACTGTAACTGTTATTTGAATCAGAAAGCACTTCGAGTATATTTTTAAAAGGAAGCATGATTTTTTTTAAAAAGCTCCTGTACAGAAGGTTCCATAGCTTACGCTACCAACAAGTGACTTGCTGGTCCCCACACATTTCAGTTTACAATACACTTTAGACAGCTATTCTATCTATGCTGTGGAGCATGTTTGAAAAGTCACATATGCCATGTAAAAGCATGTCTCCCCCCGCCCTCTCCACACCTCCCCCCAAACAATTGAGATGCTAAACTTGGCATCGAGCGGATTGTGGTTGTATTATGCATAGCGAAAATAATTAGGCGGAACTGTGTTGCCTACTGTAAGATGTGCAAAATACTGTCAACCTTCAACATTTAAATCTTACAGTCACATACAACTGGCTTTAGGCGCTGCTGCTGCCTCTTGTATCAAATTACAGCTAACCAGGCTTGTCGTTAGACATGCAGCTTAACAATTAAAATGAGTTCTGATGTGACAGCTTTTAATGCTTCGATTGCCAGACGGATAGAATAACGTCAACAAATTGTATTTTACTCATTTTCCCCCGGCAACACTGGAGCAGAAAACATGAGCTAATTCGATCCCAAATCCCAGTCATTTCAGAAGGATACAAAAAGCCAGGGTAAATAATCTCGAACTAAAGACTCCACAGCCTACACCACTTCATTATATGATGCACTGCTGAATACGTTACCATTTTAGCTGCGCATCTCAACTAGATTTTAAAACCTGCAGTTTCCTTTCAATCAGGAGAAATTGTGAAAGGTAAAAGTTCGATACAACTGTCCCAAATTTTCGCAAATTAAAATGAACAGCCATGATCTCGGGGAATTCTTAGTGATTGAGGTTAACATTAACCTGTTGCACCTATCTAACACTTAAATAATTTAATCCATCTAAAATGTGCATAAATAGTAAATTTATTTGTACATTGCACGTTTTAAGCGGATTATATGCCGTACAAGGTCTTGAAAATCTGTAACCGACATGGTCTTGCACATATAATTTTGTGAATGTTTCTCTCACTTGTACAGGTGCCTACTGTGCGCGCGAACGTACATATATGTGTGTCTATAATACATTAACTTCTATATATATTTACATGCATATGTGTTCGCGTATGAATGTGTGCCCGCTGTATCTACGCCTATATACATGTTTGTCAGTGTGTATATATTTAAGTGCATGCCATTTCTGGGCGGGAGAACGTAGTTAAATGTAATATCCCTCGATTTCCTTTGCTGCAGAATACATGTTCAGTGAGGTGGGCTGTGGCTGGGAGCAGTACAGCTCTGGAGCCGGTCTGCACCCACAGGAATGCGGTTTTCTGTGATCTCAGCTGCCGCCCTCTCGGCTCCTCTCTGCCATTCAAAGCTGCTAATTGTGGGTAACACAAAGAGAGAGAGAGTCTGCGGGAAGTCTGCGAGCCAGACTCCAAGCGAATTCAACCACCAGAAACTCGAACACAACCCAACTCCCACATCCAGGAGCCCACCCCCGGCCCGAGCTCAAACACTCAAATGCCCGAAGGCCGGCTTTTCAAATTCTTCCTGTACGGCACTGAATTTACTGAAGTTTATTGCTGCGCTCACAAACCCTGACTAACTTAATTATACGTCTGGAGATAAATTCAGTCAGATCTCAGCCCAGCTTGTGCCTACTTTCCATTAGTACGATGAAAATACATCCTGTAAATATGAAGTCAGTTAGATTTAATGCCACGTTTATATATATTTATCTGTCCACGCACTCTGATGCTTACGCTAGGTTTAATGATGGAATTTTTACATATATATAACTACCAATAAATATTGATCCATTCACTGCCAGGTTTGACCAGGGTTATTGTTGGAATGCTGTATATCCGTGTGATTACATTTGATGCCGACTCACTCGATGTTCGATTAAGGATGCGCCATTTTCTAACCACGCAAAAAAAGTTCATTGACAATCGCGCAATATTGCAGAAGTCCTGAAATGTCCTCCGCTGGGTGTCGATCAGCAGTGGGGAATGAATACCCGCATGCGGCATTTAGATCGTTGCTGCTGTATGGATTGACCGAGCTCCCCTCTTCTTGTTAACAGGAAGGAGTCACCGCTTTCTCTGT
The DNA here is from genome assembly GCF_964213995.1 of Mustelus asterias. Classification (NCBI taxonomy): domain Eukaryota; kingdom Metazoa; phylum Chordata; class Chondrichthyes; order Carcharhiniformes; family Triakidae; genus Mustelus; species Mustelus asterias. The sequence continues at coordinate 80,149,799 of NC_135802.1, read as the reverse complement.
GCAAGAAATATGAGCGTTCTCACTGACTCTGTTCCACTGTTAACTGTAAGACCCTTGTTGGTCTGCTAAGCCAGCGGCGATGCAAGTTAGAACGTCAATTTCCATTATTTCGACTCGCCCCACGCCCCGGTGTGCCGGGTAATGCTGTTACAGCGATTCAAAAATCTTCCTATGGGTCGTTATACAAACTGGAATTCAACATAACTTTCCTCGCAATTAGTCCAAATATTCGGACCGCTTCATAGAAGCCGATGATTCTGTAAACTATGAAGAAAGTGTGCAATTACCACATTTCAAATTCAATGTTAATAAAATTGACTCTAAGAACCTCTGCATATGAAATGGGAGATCGACTATTGTTTTGATTGCATTTCTAACAATCAAGCAGACAACAATACCGTCACTGTTATTTACAGGAAACCCACATTTATATGCCGAAACTCGTGGAGGTTTGAGATCAATTTATTCTTGAAAGTGGATCCAGAGATAATTGTTCTGAATTTCTGCCAACATATGGCACGTTAGGTACACTTGTGTGAACAAGTAACGCCGCTGCTGGAATTAAGGCCGCGCAATGCTGGTGATTACAGCAGGATTACAGCAGGATGAGGACCCGAATGCAGCCACAGTTCGATCCTTTCTGTTTAGAACTGCCCCCATTCTTAACAAGAGTGCGATTCAAACGTTTATCCAATTCTGGCGGATCTGAAGATGGGGTTTAGAAAAAGAGTAATACTTCCACAAATTGATGGCAATGTCTATGTATACCTTACCCCCTTTATTTTCCTTTATGAGGCAATGCATCTCCAGAAGGCCCGTCTGCATTTCTTATTAAAACGTAAAAATATTTTTCAAAAATGCACGCTCAAAAACTCCAATCAATCGGCCACGTTGTTTCAGGCCGACGCGTTTTAATTTGAGCTTCTTATTATAATAGTGTTCCCGTAGGCATTATTTGCCCCGTCCATATTTATCTATGAATCCCAATGTACCTGTAGGATGGCTGGGTACGAAGCACAAGTGACAGATAAATCAGGACTGGATTCAATAATTGTTTTGTACATTTTAGGCTGGGTAAACCAAGGAATAATAAATGAAGTTTCTTTTCAAAAATATCAACTAAACCGGTGAAGCCTGTCAGAATCACTGTTTCTCATTCTCAGCTGTAAATATGAGGACCAAGGACATAAAAATACCGTCAGAATCCAATTAGCCATGTGAATCCCTTGGCTCCCCGCACTCGGCAAGTTATATGGCCAGCACTGAGTTCAATGTCTGGGTGGGCGTTTTGTGAATGTATATGAGGCGAGTTGAGTGTTACATCCAGAAAAGCAAAAGGCACCTTTTATTTTTTCCTAATGCAATAATACAAAGAAAAACTAACCACATTTCTAGTAACCCCCCATCCCCCACTTTCCTTACCCATTGTTTGAGTTGCCATAATAATGACAACTGAATACTGGATTTTATTGCTGAGGATATAATTATTATAACGTTCAGATTGGTGTCCAACGTATTAACCTCACAAAATGTAACAAATAAAATGCCAACAATATTTTCCGAATTGTCAATAACTTTATTTAAACAGAATATACAGTTCAATTCAACTATCTACACATATGTACAATGATATATGATACTGAAAAGTCCCGTAAGATTGGCGGTTTTAGCCTATAAGGGAAAGGCACCTTTGACAGTGTCCATGTTCACCCTGACGTCCGTTGGAAATATAGCCCATTTTCCTCTTTGAAATGCGGAAAGTTGCATGCACCGAACGTACAGAGTCAGACAATTTGGCTTCTCTTGATTCCGTCTGATCAAAACGTGCATTTAATTGCATATGTCCACTGCTGATCGCTCCTAATCAATCCACCGTGGAAAGTATTTCAGATTAATAAATAGTCCCGGATCCCAAAGCTAGTGGATGGTGTAGTGAGCTTGTAGATTGCAGGTGGGAATTAATGGAACTGGGATTGGAATACCAGGAAGTGGCGTTCTCCAGGTAGCCTGCGGTGGATGGGTTGTGGCTGGGAGTTTGATGAGAGTGGACAACCCTTGAGGAGTTGTGAGTGTCCCAGACGGCAGGGGACTGAGGAGAATTGCAAGCCATGGGGTCACTGGAACTGGGGCTGTGCTCTGGCGGGATCTCTCCATTCTTTATGATTTTCTTAATCTTCGATCTTCGGTTCTGGAACCATATTTTAACCTGCCAAAACAAATGGTGATGATTCAGTTCTAAAAACAAAATGTAACAGCATTAACTAAGACAAAGTAAAGGAGTTGGACTATAACGCTGCGAGTTAGTATGTGCTATATGGACTGTGCCGCGTCCACCGCCTATATTTTTATTAGTCGATTCGCGCGTTGTAACAAAATACCGAATAAAAGGTCTATTTGGGATTTTCATACCAAGAGAATAAATCAATGTATGTTCCTCGGTACACTGACAACAACCTCAATTTCTCTCTCTCTCTACCCCCTCCTCCACACAACTTACTCGAATGTTCCGTTTGGAAATCCTTGTTTAAAACTGCCCGGTGTATTCTCAACAATTTGTCACCAGATCCAGATAAGTAATGAGCTCTGTGCACATATTCATGACAGCAATCTGACCTTTAAACAGTAGTAAGCTAAATAAGTAAAGTGACCGACACAGACTAACAAACTATAGGCGGTAAAGCACCCACCCTCCCCCCCCACCCGCCCCCCCGCCCCCCACACCTCCAGGAAAATATTCTGCAGCTTCCTTGTGTTTGTATTTTCCAAAAGATCACTTAAAAATACAGGGCGACGTTCTATTTTTAAGAGGGAGACATTTCGTTACGAAACCTTCTAAATATTTAACTTGGGTTCTTATGAACTCTGTCTATGCGAGCCCATGAACTATGCGAGCTTTGTCTGCATAGCGCGCCAGAAACAACACTTTTCACTGTATCCCAATACATGTGACAATAATAAATCAAATTCAAAATCCAGAAGTTACTTCACGCTTACTATCTAAAATATGATTATCAAAATACACTCGTCCACCGCTGAAATTACCAGTCAAATGAATGGAACAAAATTCGATTTAATATAAATATAAATAGTTTCCTAACATCGGCCTTGCTGCAAGTACAGTAGAATGTTCAACCCAAGCATATGAGTGGAGGCGGGGGAGAGACGGATGGTCTACTGAAATAACAAGACAAGGGGTTACTCTGCAGGGTTCAAGTCACAACAAAGGCAGGCGCTGTGAATTATGCACAGTATTAATGTATATGTACGATGTATATATTTATGTATCTATATACAATGTATATATACAATTGTGTTCATGCATCTGGGGCAATAGTGAGGCGCGGATAGCGAAGCAATTCCAGATAAATGGTTGAGAGTGGGTTTGTTTTGCCGACCGTTTGTGTTTGGAGTTGGCCAGATTCATTCAAACATATTTTCCAGGAGTATTTACACCTAAACCATCTGTGAAATTATAAAAGCGGCCGTGAGGAACGGCTGGAATTGCGCCGGTTTCTGTTATATCTGCTTGTGGATGTGTCCCTGAGGCGCGGCTCTCTGCAGATTCCTGAAGCCCCCCCCCAGGTAGCCCCTGGGCTAGCTGATCTTACCTGGGTCTGAGTGAGTCCCAGTGATGCCGCCAGCTCGGCTCTCTCCGGCAGTGCCAGGTACTGGGTTTTTTGGAAACGCCTTTGTAAAGCTGCGAGCTGGAAGCTGGAGTAGATGGTCCGCGGTTTGCGAACCTTTTTCGGTTTGCCGTTTATCATCCGGACTTCGGGCTCGGCCAACTCTTTATCTGAAATGGGGAAAAAAGCCACATTTTAGTTTGTAAAACCCGATCGGAATGCGCTCGCCGCGGCGGTTTGGTAATAACTGAGAGCGGGAGAAAGGATCACCGTTTACAATGGGGCTGGGGGCTGGATAGGTGAAGGCGGTTCCAGATCTGACCCGAAACAGAGACTTCAAGCGGGAGATCTCTCTCTCCGCCCCCCTTCCTTTTCCTCCCTCACCCTTTTCCTTCCCTCTCTCCCCCTTCTCTCTCTCCCTCTCTCTCCTTTCCCTCTCTCTCCCTGTCCCTCCCCCCTCTCTCCTATACAAGAGTAAGTAGCCTTGCCCTCCTTCCAGTCAGAACTTGTAATTATATTTTCCATCCAGATTTTATTAAATAACGTGCACAAAAGAAGAAAACAAACTCTGCCGTTTGTTGGAAGAAGCAACATTTTCACTTCACTCAGTGCGATGGGTGAAGACAGGACAGGGGACTGGGGACGGGGGGTGGGGGGAATGGGCGTAAGGGCGATTCATTTAGAATTGTTCAATAAACGGTCCACATTTTTCTCGTCCTTCCCACCGCCACGATTTTCGACAGGCCCACGCTTGCCTTTCTTACTCTTAACATTTATACAAAACATTGTACATGATGTAAAAAAAATCCTAATGGAATTCCGCGAACCCCCCCCCCCTCCCCCCCAAGCAGGGCAATGACACGGAAATGTTCCTGAATCTGGGGGTGCGGGGGATTTCTGTGGCTGTTTCCATATACACTCGGAAACAGGAGAGTTTTTTGGTCAAGTTGATGGAAAATGTCTCCTTACCTGGCTGGGTGCAAGTTGGCTGAGCCCTGCTGTACGCCCCATATTGGTGGTAATGGCCGGGGTAATTGTATTCGTGGTAAGCTTTGGCGGGGTAATTGGCGGCGGACCCGTTGACTCCGTGATACTGGTACTGGTAGGGGTTGAGAACCTTGCCGTAAGATGAAGGTGAGCAGTAGCCGTGGTGGGGGCCGCCCGAGCTGTAGTAACCCGTGTCGGTGGCCGTGGACTCGGGGAGAGTCGGCGATTCCTGCGACGGATGGTGCATGCTGTGCTGGAAAGTGCCCTGTAGATCTGTCCGGATGTTGGCAAGCTTGCGATCGAATACTCCTGTCATGGCCCGGCGAGCTGGGGGATGTGCTGGTCGGTGGATGCGTGCGAGCGTGTGTGTGTGTGTGTTGGAGGAATCTATGTAGACATGGCTGTGTGTGTTGGCGAGAGTCAGGCAGACTGTGGCTGGGGCGCAGCAAACTCTTGGTTAAGTCTCTAATTGCGCGATTACGCACTGGGTGGATCTGTTCCATTGGATAGAGCAGCCAACCATCAGTAACACCCTAACTCGCTCAACTCGTCTAACACGATGCCTAAACGAAGTGTTTAAACACAAAACAACAAATGACTCCAGTCCCAAAGCACGGCGGCATTGTAGCTGTACAGCAGTTGTTGGTAAACAACATTCGAGTCCCAGTAACAACAGCCTTCACCGCCGCCCGTTAGCATTCATACTTTGCCCTGGTTACCAGGACTGCAGTCTTTGCCACACTGCTTATCAGCGAACATTGTAAAATATAAATAGACAATCATACAATCTTGAGGCTCCTGTTCTTTGGCGTCCGACCTCAGATTAAAACCATGACAATCGTTTCTTTTCATTGGGGATTTGTTGCTTTGAGCGACATCGTAAATTAGTTTTATTTCCTAAGTAGTCCAGAGAGTTTCCTTGTTGATATATTAAGTTATACCCCCCACTGGTTTGAATACAATGTAGTCTGACAATTTATATGGTAAGAAAAACATCTCCGATTGCTTGTTGCTGATTTGAACAGATCATTTCATAAGAACGAGCACGGGACACGCCATGAATGCAAACTTTCCCCAGAATTACTATTACACGACTAAACCATTTTCAGCTTCATGCTTTACTATGAAATTGTATTGTGAAAAAATAAGTACATCGTTTAAAAAGAACATATGTTCAAATGTTTTCAAACATACAAACGTGTTTTTTCTCATTGTTTAACAGCTAGAACCTGGTTTAGATTATTAATACAGTCGCTTTTAACAATTCCATTATTAGCAATCTTATAGGTAGCCCAAACATTTACAAATTGAACTTTGGTTCTGGAGTTCTATATTATGCTTAATGGGACGATGTGACTGCATTCCCAGAACTCAACATTTTCTAATATAGAATCCATCCACTTTTGTTCCTTTCTGTTAGAGACTGTGGGTTTTCTTTAGGGAGATAGTGTAACTTGCTTTTATTTGGAACGGTAGACATGAAATGTATGTGTCTTTCAGGAGACAGCGACTCATGTTAATGTAGTTACAGAACTCCAGCAAAAATAAACTGCTGCTTATACTTGCATAAACTAACAGGCACGGAGAATGACTCGCGTTTTCCAACAATATAAAACAGAAAAAAATCGAATTGGACACGTGCTTATTTAAAATCTGTTGGAACAAATTTACAAAAACAAAATAAATGCTTCCTCCTATTTGAATACAGAGTCGGAGCAGAATCACCAAAATTTGGAGGAACTGTGTGGTTTAGAGCGTCACCTACCGATCGTATTTGATACAATACATTTTATAGACCCATTCAAGCAAAGCCTTTTCCGCATTTAAAAGTATAATCTTTCATAATGAGTATGTGAAAATGTCTGGGCTTTTGGAATGCACCAAATTGTTTAAATAATTGGGATTTTGACACGCCAATTAAATTAACTTTGCTTCATGCCCACCGCATAACTTAACGAGCCAACAAAAAGAGTGGTTGCTCCCGAAGCAGTCCGCGACTTCACTGTTTATATACTAATCTCGAAAACACCAGAATACACCAACCAAAGCATGTCGTGTAATCAAGATGTTTAAAGCAGCATGCGGTTCTCAAACCTCAATCACAGATTTTCAGGAAAACGATATGTTGTTTTAAGAGCAATGTAAAACTCTCTTGAATTAATATGGAATGTGATCTGTGTCCAGGTAACAGGATACCCTCACTAACCTGGAACCTGAGTTTCAGTGGGGATTAATGTGGATCTGTAAACGGACAATAATTGATATACAGATTTCAAAGACCAAGGTAGTGTCCTTACCTGAGGAATCGATCTATGTCTTATATCTTTCTGTAATTCCCAACTTGTATACCATTGGGAGCTTCCCAGGTACTTAAACATCCCTTAAAGGTGGCAGTTTAAACATTTTCAGCTCTACTTAACGGCAAGTCCTGTAGCTTTGCCTTGTACATTTCTTTCAATGAATGATTCTCGCACTTGTTCTTTTTTCTCACTAGTGAAAGGTTCTCATTGCCCAGTTCTTGAAGATGTCCGGGGTGTTACATTTATTAATGTTAACAAGGAAGTGAAATAAATGGCGATTATACTGCACTTTCAGCATGATTAAAAAGAACCTGAGGATCGATTATTAATACATTCCAGGAGGGGGCAATGCATGTCCCAATACCTTCAAACACCCAGGTCCACATCGGAGTCGAGTCTATTCATCTCCAGGCAATAGGAGTTGGCCTCCTGGAGAGTAGCTGACATTGCCAGCCTAGCAAGCACTTAGCATTCCTGACTCCCAAGCGACACTATCATTTTGTGTCAGTTTGCATAAGAAATCACTTCACATTGACACAGGCCAGGTTTATAAAATCAAGGAGACCTGTCCGAGTAATTGTAAACCGGTTTCATTCCGGGTTGAAATTCTATCACACTTGATATAAATCTCGAGTGGTGTGGGGCAGCCTCTCCCCGCCCCCCCCCCCCCCCCGGACTGCTGCTTAGAGGCTAGATTGGGACCTGATAGCAGAGTTATATTGGTACAGGTATATTAATGCAAAAGAAAAAGTCAGAAGCCCATGTAAGCTCAGATTCTCCCCGGTCTAAAAGAAAATTGAGATTCGCTGTTATCTGAATGTGCAGTGATCAGCAGCACAGCTTGCTATTGCTAAGACACTACTTGTGCACATAATCTATTTTAAACGGGTCCAGACATTTCGGGGGTAATTTTAACCCCACCACGATCGGTAGGGTTAAATTTGAAATAAATGGGAAAGTCGATCCCAATCTTCTACCAATTGAACTGCTTCAATTTTAACCGCGGTAGTGTAAGGTCAGCCAAGCAACCCACTTTGCATAATTTTCGTATTTAAATGAGGCAGCGTGCCTCACATTTTGTTATTAATGTAAATTTAATGTTTGCAGACTGCCTTAGCCAATAACTCGAGGCAGAAGCTGCTGGCTGCACTTTCCCAGCAGAGAACCGCTTCCCCCCCCCCCTCCCCGCCACAATACACAACTCCCCGGCCATCACCGCCACTCCCCCACCATCAGCAGCCCCCCTCCCCCCCCCCCCCGCGCCTTCCCCTCAAACATATCCCTCCTTTCCACATGATCATCCGACTCTTTTCTCCACAATCTCTTCTCACGACTTCCCTTCCTTCGTGATTTTTCCTCCTGCGATTTCAGGTCCCTGTAATGTTTCTCCCAGATCTCAGGAGCAACCCCTCATCCGGCCATCTCTCTCCCACCACACACACACAGATCGTCCCCAACTCCATGATCTCTCTCCACAATCTCTCCACCACCTCTCTTCAGCCACAATCCCTCTTACCCGGAGCATGCAAACGTCCCGCATCCCCACACAGAGCCGGACATGAGTATTTACAATAACCATAACTCCAGAAATGTGCTGGTTAGGTTGTTTGCTAAATTGACCCTAGTGTCAGGGGGATCAGTAGGGCAAATGCGTGGCGTTAGGGGAATAGGATTGTGGGATTGTGGTTGGTGCAGACTCGATGGGCTGAATGGCCTCCTTCTGCACTGTAGGGATTCTATGATTCCACTTCTGGCAGAGGGTGGTGAATGTGTGGAGCTCGCTGCCCCGTAGCGCAGTGGAGTCTGTATCTTTTAATGGTTTCAAGAAGGAGATAGTGATATGATTATTATATTTAAATGAGGCAGTGTGCCTCACATTTTGTTATTACTTTAAAGTTAATGTTTGCAGACTGCCTTACCCAACCTTATAGCACGCAATGTGGTTGACTCTCAACTGCCCTCAGGCAATTAGGGATAGGTGATAAATGCTGACCAGCCAGCAACGCCCAGGTCCCACAAATGAATTTTAAAAACTGGAGACAACCTGCTGGCTGCACGTTCCCAGCATTGCTTCTAGGCAGAGGGAATAGGAGAGCACCACCCCACAACACCTTGCCATCACCCACTACTTCCCCACATTCAGCCCGCCCCCTCCACCTTCCCCTCAAACAAATCTCTCCTTTCCACATGATCACCCGACTCTTTCCACAATCTCCCCTCATGACCTCTTTCCTCGTGATCTTTCCTACTGCAATTTCAGTTTCTTGTGATGTTTCTCTCAGATCGGAGCAGATAAAAAAAGGATAAGGGGATATGGGGAATAGGAGATGGATGAGACCAGGGAGAGATCAGCCATGATCTGATTGAATGGCAGAGCAGGTTCAAAGGCTCAATTTGCCTACTTCTGCTCCTATTACTTATGTTCCTATGTTCTTATGATGTATAATTGATGGATATCAATTAACATTGTCAGAGGAATAGGCACCGGGGAAGCATTAGGGAAGAGAAAGAATATGTAGTGAATACTTTGCACTGTATGCTAATACATGTGACAATAATAAATCAAATAAAATCAAACCTTACTCAAAGAAAATTAGGATAGGGAAATTGATATTCATGGCTACAAGGTATTCAGGAATGATGGAGAAGGAAAAATGGAGAGTAACTGTATTGATCAAATAAATTGTTAACAGTGTTGGAGATAGAAAGGTACAGAAGAGGCCATTCGGCCTATCACATCTGCACCGTCTCTCTAGCAGGGTATTTTACCCAAGCCCACTCTCTTGCCCTGTCCAAGTAACCTCACACATTTATCATGTCTAATTCATCTAACCTACACATCTGTGGACACGAAGGAGCAACTTAGCATGGCCAATCCACCTAACCAGCGCATCTTTGGACTGTGGGAGAAAATCAGAGCACCCAGAGGAAACCTACACAGACACGGGGAGAATGTGCAAACTCCACACGGACAGTCACCCAAGGCTGGAAATGAACCCGGGTCCCTGGTGCTGTGAAGAATTAGTGCTAACCACTGTGCCACTGTGCTGCCCAAATGAATGATATAGTTGAGGGGTCAAAGAAAGAATATATTTGGTTTGAATTAAAGAACAATAAAGGAGCTATTGTACTACCGGGTGTATACCATAGACCACCAATAGTGGGAAGGAGACAGTGGAGCTAATTTGTAGAAAAAGATGTAGAATGATGCAAGAACTGCAGAATAGTGATAATGGAGGACTTCAATTATTCTAAAGCTGACTAATCGTGTAAAGAGGAAGGAGGCTGAGGAATTGAATGTAAAGGAACTCTCCTGATCTGTATGCTTCCAGCCCAATTAGGATGGAAGAGTGCTGGATCTAGTTCTAAACAATGACGTGAGGGGTAAGTAGAGTATATTTCAAATGGAAAGTATTTAATAAAGGTGATCAGGTATAGAATCAAGGAACAATCCTGAATAGAAATACTTAACTGAAGGAGAAATAACTTTAATGATTTAAAAAGGACCTGGGGGGAATCAAAGATGGTGCTGGTGTGAGAGGAAGCATGATCCACAGGTGGAAAGATCCTTCTTGAAATCTGGCTGTTTGTTCAGGTCTGGAGAGAGTTTGATGTACATCAAGCAAACTTTAAACATACCTGGAATGCAGTTGCAAAGAGAGAACTTCGAAAGTTTAGCTGGAAAGGGTTATTTTTAGTCTCCTTCCTGCCAGTTGGAATTTACTGAGTGCGCTCAGCAGGGGAGGGGCTGTGAATTGCAGCTCTGTCTGCAAACTCTCTGTTGTTTTTTCACCCAAGAAAGGGTGAATTAAAGTGGAAAGCAGAAGCCATTGAGGTTGTGCTCCAAATTGCAAGCTGCTATTTCTACTTTTGGATTTTTTTTTTGGCAGCTAAAGCTCAATGAGGGGCTTGTTGGGACTTGCAGTTCAGCCTGGAACCATCTTGTAGTTTTTTCACTCAATTAAGTGTGTACTGGTTTAGGGTGGGAGCAGCCCAGGGAAGAATTTCTGTGTCATAAAAACTGCAACTGTCAGATCAACCTGGGGACACTGTTTTTTCACCCAACCAAGGGTGAATTAAAGTGAGGGAGAAGAGTTGCAGCTTGCAGCGTGGCTGGGAACCCTTTGCTGCTTTTGTTCACCCAGTTAAGGGTGAAGTAAGGTGGAAAGCAATCCATGTAAGAACTCTGGTAGATTGAACAGCGAGACAGCTTGATACATGGATCAAGAAATAGCGCTCCAGGCTGGAGGAAATGGGTAAGACCACAGGCGCTGGCACCGGCAAAATGGCAGGAAGCAAACCAAAATCGAAGAGTGGGTCCACAGGGGCAGTAGGGGTGGTCCATACCACACTCTCCTGGAGGAGTCCCTGAACAGAGCATGCTGAGCGAAAGGACAGGGGAAGCTGTTATGGAGGCCATGCAAAGATTGGACAGTAAGTTGGACTGGTGGGCCACTGAGTTGCAGACCAAGATAGAGGAGCTGAGAGAGGAGCTCGGACCATCTGTGAAATCTCTCCAAGGTGTCACCGTCGCCCATGAGAACCGCTTGAAGGAGTTTGAAGACTCAGAGGCATTTAGTGAAAACACTATCTCCGAGCTGAAGAGCCAAGTTACTCATTTGATGTCGGAGGTTAAGTCCCTAAGGGTGAAATGTGATGAGATGGAAGGATGCCAAAAATGAAATAACATCCGTCTGCTAGGCCTTCCGGAGGGAATCGAGGGCCCAAATATCACAGGCTTGTCGCCCGGCTATTAAAGAATGTGCTGGAACTTGAGGATGAGCCGCTTCTGGATCGTGCATACAGAGTGTTATGGGCAAAACTCAGACCGGGAGAAGCTCCTCGGCCCATTATTGCATGTGTACATTACACCTCAGCACAAGACAGAATCCTGCAGCAAGCAGCACAGGCTACCACTCTGAGGTACCAGGAAAATGAGCTGTTGATATTTACAGATTTTTCCCCAGTGGTGGCAAGGAGAAAGGCGGCCTTCGCTGATGTCAAACGACTTCTGCGTGACTGTCCTGAGGTCAGGTTTGGGCTTCACTTTCCAGCCTGCTTGAGGATTACTCTCAACAATGGAACCGAGCACAAGTTCACAGATCGGGCAGCGATGAAATTTTTGGAGCAGACTTTTGAAGAGGCCGCAGCACTGGTGAAACCAATCAACATTGAAGAAATTGTTAAGGTGGCCACAACTATGCCGAGTGGGAACTGTCCGGGACCAGATGGGTACCTCATCGAATTCTACAAAACATTTATGGATAGATTGGCTTTCCTGCTACTGAATGAATCATATGAGAACCGCCCTCTCTTGCAGACATTGAGGCAAGCGACAATTTCTCTTATCCTTAAAAAGAATAAGGACCCGCAAATCTGCAGCTCTTATAGACCGATCTCATTGCTGAATGTGGATCTCAAACTGATCTCTAAGATTCTGGCCATTCACTTGGAGGACATTCTGCCCTCTATCATCTTGCCCGACCAGACTGGGTTCATTAAAAATAGACATATGTACTCGAATATTCGGCAACTGTATAACATTATGTATGTGCCTACCACCTCCAAGCTACCAGAGATGTTAATCACACTGGACGCTGAAAAAGTGTTTGATCGGGTGGAATGGGATTATTTATTTTATGCTCTCGGGAGGTTCGGGTTCGGCCCAAAGCTCATCTCCTGGATCAAAATACTGTACTCCGCTCCTCTCGCCTCGGTCCAGACAAACGATGTGCATTCAGCTTTTTTCCCTTTGTCCCAGGGCATTAGGCAAGGATGCCCCCTCTCCCCCCTGTTATTTGCCATTGCTATTGAACCGCTTGCTGCTCGCAACAGCAAATGAGTGGTGGAATTGGTCGGGAGGGAATCGAGCGGAGAGTATCGCTGCATGCGGACGACCTACTATTGTATGTCGGTGACCCGTCCAACTCAATTCCCAAAGTCTTATGTATACTAGAGAGGTTTGGTCATATTTCGGGGTTCAAGCTTAACTTGAATAAGATCCTTCCTTTGAATGCAGCAGCTTGTGGCCTCCTGCTCCACACCCTTTCAAGATTGTCACTAGGCAGTCTACTTACTTGGGAGTGCAAGAGACTAGCAAATTTAGTGGGCTCTTTGGAGCTAACTTTGCTCTACTCATGGAGCGGACAGAACAGGACCTCAAACGTTGGTCCATCCTCCCGTTATCATTAGCGGGCCGTATCAATGCGGTGAAGATGAACATACTATCTAAGTTTTTATATCTCTTTCAGTGCATCCCCGTGTTCATCCCCAAATCCTTTTTCACAGACTTGATTGGCTCATTTCAAGCTTTGTCTGGAATAGGAAAAACCCAAGAATGCGGATGACAGTCTTGCAAAGCCCTAAATGGGAAAGGGGGGGGGCGGGTATGGGATTGTTCAATTTTCCATTTTATTACTGGGCAGCCAGTATGAGAGCGGTAGTGTGTTGGGTGCAGAGAGAGAGAGACAACAGAAGATTCCTTTTTGGCTGCAGTTAGAATCCTCCTCTTGTGCTCCGTCTTCCCTGCTGCCTTGATATGTTCCCCGGTAAATTTTCCCTCCTCCCAGTATACTAGGAGTGCATTTGCCAAGTCAACTCTTAGAATTTGGACGCAATTTAGATGCCACTTTAGGTTTCAGGCCTGGTCGCTGGCCTCCCCAGTATTGGCTAGCCATTTTTTTCCTCCGTCTGTTTTGGATGGTGCCTTCAACATGTGGGTCAAGCACGCGATCAGTACATTCCGGGACTTATATGTGGACAGCGTGTTTGCGTCATTCCAGCAGGTGGTGGATAAGTTTGCTTTACGTGCAACGCACTTTCTTAGATATTTGCAAATTTGAGACTTTGTGTTTAGAGCTGACCCTCAATTTCTGACGCTCCCACCTCGTGCCTCCATTGACATCTTCTTAATGCCTTCTATTACTATGCGTGGTATCATTTCTGTTCTTTATTCTCAAATTCTGTCCCAACAAAACTCTCTATCAGTGGTTAAATCTTTATGGGAATGGGATCTGGGGGAAGAGTCCTTGGAGGAGGGTTGGGACATAGTGCTGCATCGAGTACACTCCTCCTCAATATGTGCCAAGCTGGGTGTGATACAATGTATACTCCTTCACAGAGCATATCTAACTGGGGTTAGACTCTCTAGAAAGTACCCAGGCACAAGCCGCATTTGTGAATGGTGCCGGCAAGCTCCCACCACCCTCTTACATATGTTCTGGGCTTGCCCATCATTGTACAACCACTGGACATTGATATTTGAGACAATTGCGGCAACGCTAGATCGGGACATAAGTGCATTCCCCCAGGCTGCCCTGTTTGGGGCCGTGCCTTTAAATCCGCCGCTGCCGAAATTCCAAGCGGATTTTGTAGCTTTCACTACACTCCTGGCAAGACGACTAATCCTGTTTAGGTGGAAATCAGGTGCACCCCCGACGCACTCACAGTGGGTGAAGGAGGTGGTAGATACCATTAAGCTGGAGAAGATGAAGTGCATGCTACCTGGGTCCACTGCTAGGTTCTATAAGACCTGGCAACCATTTATAGCGCATGTTGGGACGCAGCAGTTGGAGCCGGGTGAGTGGATACCCGATGGCCCCAGGACCCCGGGTGCTCCCACAGAACCCCCACTCTGCCGATTGGTGGACGTGCCCTGGCCCTTTACCTGAGCACACCCGCCCACCCTGCCGAGGTGTGGGGACCAACACGAGAACTTTTCTCTTTTCAGTCTTTCTCTCTTTCTTCTCTCTCCTTCGCTGTCTCTCTCTCTTTCTTTTCTCTGCTCGCTAGTTTATAGCCTGGGCTATTTGGGCGCTCAGTTGGTTCTCCAGCAGCGTTCCTCTGCCTTTTTGTTTTTATATTATTACCGTCATTACCGGTGCAATCAGACGGGACTTGGCTGGGATGGGTGCTGGGGGCACCAGGGGCTTGTCCCCTGGCCACGGGGAGCCCTCTGCCCAGTCGCGTTGGAATGTACATGCGACCACTGTGTGGATCTGTATCTGTGTTTGTTTGCTGTGTAAAATATAAGAACATTTTCAATAAACATATTAAAAAAAAGGACCTGGCCCAGGTGGACCAGAAAGAAAAACTGCAAGACAAATTATTAGCTGAACAATGGGAGACATTGAAAGAGGTTATGGTTCAGGTAACAGGTAAATGCATTTCCATGGCAGGGAAAGGAAGTGCACCAACAAAAAAGCTTCCTGGATGACCAAGGATATAGAGATTAAAATGAGACAGAAAAAAGAGGATTATAACAATTGGAAGGTTCATAACCCAATAAAGAACCAAACTGAATATTGGAAATGCAGTGGACTTCAAAAAAAGTAAATAAGGAAGGGCAAATAGAGGATATGAGAAATCCATATTGGTTAACATGAAGGCAAATCCAAAAGTCTTTTACAAATGCATAAGTATTACAAAAGGAGTTAAAAGAGGAAAGTGCTAAGTTTGGACTAAAAAGGAAATTATCTTGTGGAGACAAATTGCATGGCTGAGGCATGAGAGGGAAACACTGTCAATGTAGCAGGAAAGCAAGAGGTATTAACAATATGGGATAGAGTAAAAATATGGAAAGATGAGATATTTAAAGGGTTGGCAGTCCTCAAAGTAGAAAAGTCATGGGTTCAGATGGGATGCAGAGTGGTAAGGATGGAAATTATGATGGCTGGGGCCACAATCCTCCAGTCCAGGAGGTGGCGCTGGAGGATGACAACTGTCACAGTTCAGCCTATGGCCCAAGACAGGGTAGAGGATTGCATGCCCTGTCTTGTCAGCCTGGATCGGAAATGTCTCAACTTGTTGAGACTCTGAATTGGACTTGATTTGACTGAATTGGAAAAGTATAAAAAAAAGGGAGGGGGAGATACATTTGGCAGCTACAGGCCAGTCTGTTTACATCAGTGGTGGGGAAACTTTTACAGACAATAATCCACAACAAAATTAATTGAGATTTGGAAAAGTGTGAACTAGTAATTATTTTTCACTCATTCACAGGATGTGGGCATCCCTGGCAAAGGCAGCATTTATTGACCATTTCCAATTACCTTTGAGAAGATGGTGGTGAGCCACCTTCTTGAACTGCTGCAGTCCATGTTTTGGAGATATACTTAGAGTGATGTTCAGCAAGGATTTCAAGATTTTGACCCTGCAACGGTGAACGAATGGCGATATAGCTCCTTGTTTGGATGGTGTGCTGAACAAGCAGGTAGTTTTGTCCTGGATAGCGTCAAACCTCTTGAACATAAGAACATAAGAAATAGGAGCAGGAGTAGGCCATCTAGCCCCTCGAGCCTGCCCCACCATTCAATAAGATCATGGCTGATCTGAAGTGGATCAGTTCCACTTACCCGCCTGATCCCTATAACATTTTTTTCCTCATATCACTTTTGTTTCTTTTGTAAATTAGTTTAAATCTGTGCCTCTTGTTTTTGATCCTTTCATGAGTGAAAACAATTTCTCCCTGTCTACTCTGTAGTAGAATGCTTCTTTCAAATCATAGAATCCCTACAATGCAGAAGAAGGCCATTCAGCTTATCAAGTCTGCACCAACTCTCTGAAAGAGCATCTTACCCAAGCCCAGCCCATGTCCTATAGCCGTAACCCCACACATTTACCCCACTCATCCCCCTAACCTACACTAAGGGGCAATTTAGTCCTGCCAATCCATCTAACCTGCACATCTCTGGAGGAAACCAGAGCACCCAGAGGAAACCCATGCAGACACGGGGAGAATGGCTCAACTCCACACAGTCACCCAAGGCTGGAATTGAAATCGGGTCCCTGGCACTGTGAGGCAGCAGTGCTAACCACTGTGCCACCACGTCACCCCTTAAATCTCCTCTCGGCCTTCTTTTTTTCCCCCAAGGAAAACAGTCTTCCTCAATCTATCAAATGGTCCATGTGACCTGCTGACCTTTGAACTAGAAGCAATACCAACAGGAAGAAGGTGAAGAAAGAAGCTGTGCAGCTGGCAGACACAAGGAAGAGCTGCAGACACCAAGAATAGCTACAAGCAGAGGAGCTGCATGGTGAAGATGATCAGTGTATATGTGTTGTCACAAAGAGAAAGCAGGCAGTGGAATGGATAATTCTTGTGAGGAGAAGAAACAAATCACTCGCAGGAAGAGGTCAGTTTTTCTGTTTGACAAAAACAGGAGACATGAGCTCTTGGAGGTATTGTGAGAACTGGTTAAAAAGGTCTACAACCTGGTCATCTGTATGAATAGCCTGGAGATGCTAAAGAATTGTATGCTTCCCCAGAAGTGACCATACCTGAGAACTGGAGTGTTAGTGGTTGGCCAGTTGAAAAGGAACTCTAGAAAAATACACATTAGAGCTGCCATAAACCGTGAGAGAGAGGGTGCATAGAATTGTAACTTGCTGATGCTATTCATACCCAAGATACTTGAATGTGAAAGCTGTTGTTGGATAGGGCTCCAGACCTACTCTGCATGAATAAAGAACAGCATATTGTGGAACAGTGTAGCTATGTAGTGCCACATTTGTATAGGGAGCACTGTGAATACAACTGGTTGTGTAAGGTGTATGTTTTATTGTATCTACTATATAAAGTGAAATTTACCTTTTTATTTGAAAGATCATTTGCCCATAAATGCATGCGTAATCAGCATTGGTTCTGATTCATGTTAAAAGCTACAACAAATGGAATTTTGTTGGTAATCTCTTCATTTGGGGGGTCATTCGTTAAATTTTGTTATTTTATGATTCCCCTTTGGGGTTATAGTAGATTGGAATGTTGAGCGTGAAGAGATGGTGTTTAGTCTCTGTCTTTCTGGACGTGATCATTGTCTGGTGCTTGTCTGACACAAATGCTACTTGTCACTTATCAGTTCTGGCCTGAGTGTTGTTCAATTGCTGCATGTGTTCAAGGACTGATTCATTATCTGAGGAGTTGTGAATACAAATCAACAGGATTTTTTAATGACAAATTTTGTTTAACTAACTTGATTGACTTTTTGATGAGGTAAGAGAGAGGGCTAATGAGGGTGGTGCAGTTGACGTTGTGTGCAGGAACTTTGACAAAATTAAAACACATGGGATTAAATGATAGTGATGGAATAGATGGAAAACTACCTAAGGACAGGAATCAGAGAGTAGTTGTGAACAGCTGTTTCTCAGATTAGAGGGAGATAACTCATATTTTGTGGAGTTTCACAGAACCACTGTTCTTTTTGATATTAATATATATTTGGGTACATATACAGAGCATATTTTTCAGAGTTTGCAAGTAGCATAACGTTCAGAAATGTCAGCAATAAAGAGGAAGGTAGTAACAGTCTTCAGGAGGACAGAGACTGATGAATAGGGGCAGACAGATGAAACTTAATGCAGAGAGGTGTGAGGTGATACATTTTACTGGAAGAATGAGGGGGGGCAAAATGAACAAAATTGTACAATTTTAAAGAGGATGCAAGAGCAGGCATACCTGGGTATGTATTTGTACAAATTGTTTCAGGTGGAAGGACAAGCAGAGAGGTCTGTCAAAAATATCATGTAGGATCCTTGGCTTAATTTATAAACCATTACTGTACAAAAGTAAGGAAGTTATGGTAAAACTATAAATCACTGGTTAAGCCTGATCTGGAATATCGTGTCAAATTTTGAGTTCCACACTTTAGGAAGGATGCCACGGGCTTAGAAGAGGTGCAGAAAAGACCTACTAGACTGGAATGAGGGATGAGAGATTTCAGTGATGTGGAGAGACATAGGGCAGGACTTTCCTGCCACGCTTGCTCCAAAACCGGAAAATTCCACCTCAGGTCAATGAACGTTTGCATGATCCGCCCTCCACCTGCTACGATTCCCGTGGCGGGTGGGCTGGGGAAATTCTCCCCATAAGATGTTGAGAGTGATCTCCATACAGCAGACAATGTTAAAAGAATTTTAACAGAGATGTTCAAAATCATGAGTGGTTTTAATAGAATATATAAAGAGCTAAATAAAGATAATTCTTAGGTAACAATGGGACACAAATTTAAAGTGATTGGCTGAAGAACCAGAGACAACTTTTGGAAACATTTTACACAGTGACTTTGTTTAAAGAGCAGGCGCAGGCATAATGGGCTGAATGGCCTCCTTCCGTGTTGTTTCATTCTATGAGTCAAAGTTTTATAATCCTTAAGGTGGTAGTTCTGTAATGCCCAATTCTATTGAAATTAATAAGTACCACTTGCAAGTTACTGTCATATTTGCTCACTTAGTAACAATATTTACTTCAGAAGTAATTGACCACAAAATACTTTGGGCTATCACAAAGGCCTGAAATATGCCTCAAGAACCCACCAATCAGCTGAACATTTTCTGCATTGCCATGTGCTTGAAATGCAAGCTGATAATGACACAGTGAGGACAAAGGGTTATCTGGGACCATGGTAAATGTCAGGATCAGCAGTCTACATCATTAACCATCAAGATTTACAGATTGAGAAAATAATGAGAGAGAAAGAAAAGATTGGATTAAGAGAGAGAAGAAAAAGAGAAAACAAATTCAAAATTTTAAAAAAAATCTCAATGCAGGAATGAGACTCCACAGTTAAAGCAATTTAATTTTGGACTTTTCTAGGCCAGAGTTATTAAGTGGCTAAGCAGCAACATAACTCTCATCATTAAAAAGGGTGCTCGTGTTGTTAACTTGATTTTCTATGGCAAGTTTAATTGCTAATCAATGGGCAAATGCAGCAGTTGTTAAAATTCATGAGGAGCTACTGCTTTTGCAAGGCTAACATGGGGAATGGCACACATCATCGAGCAAGTCATGGTAAATTACAACTCAGGATATCTCATTTTTGCAAAAATTGCTTGATGATTTACACACAGGTGACAATATTAAAAGAATTTTAATGAGCACATGAATCTCATCTTACATTGTCACACAATTTTGCTTACTTAGAGCTGAAGTTTAAAACCTTGCCAAACACACTACATGACAACAGCTCAAAGATACATACTTCGCAATGTGTGATTGTGAACAAAGCCATAAGAATTTCACTAAGACTCTATTAATATTCTCAGTTGGTAATGATTTTATCATTATTTGAAATCATTGGTGACACTATAGTGATAACAACTGTTATTTCTACTTCTCGACAGGTGGCACTATAACATCTTACAGACATCGAGTATGTTGCTCCAATGAGCAGAACTGAGGAGATTCACCAATAAGCTTGTACATCTGTCTATCCATTCAGCCAATCATACAAGCATATGAACATGTGAAAACATTGGGCAGGAAATAAGCACCTGGTCCATTTAGCCTATCCCACACAGTTATAATACCTTATGCATCCATTCAAGATATTCCTTGCCCAGTAACTGTCATACATTCTCCTGGGAGATGCAAAAATCCCAATGAAAAACCCAAGGATAATTAGGGAGAAAAATAGAAAATTCTTCTCTCCACATTAGTTCCTCCATGTACTTTCACTGGAAAATGTGGTAGATCCATTCTGACAGTGTAAGAGTGGTAGAATGAACTCACACCAATTGGGAAGACAGGCCCCGACCCCATCTTAATTTATAAGGATAGGGTTATCAGTATATGTGAAATTCTGTGTTATTAAGGTTACATTAGCAGTGTCTATCTCAATGAATCCCCCACCCACACACACACACACACGCATAGAGTTTTTAAAAAATCAGAAGCACATACCGCTCCAAGGATTGAGAAGAAGACCGAGAAAATGTAATGATACTCAGAGTGAGTAAGTATTTGGGGAGAAAGAAAGGGGACATCTAGATAGCAACAGGAAGATCTGCTTCCACTGCAAAATGGGGGATCAGAGATCAAAGGGAGCAATCCCAACAAGTCCCAGGGAAGGCTGCAAATGTCACAACTCTGTTTATAAAAAGGAAAGGTAACTTGGTAACTACCGGCCAATCTGTGTAACGTCAATTAAACTGTGTCTATTCCATTTTCCACTCCTCGTGTGGGACCATTCACCTCTGTTTTGCCAAGGCCTGATGGGCATTTTGCTCCCATCACCTCACTGCATTCAACAAAAGGTGCTCCATTTGTAGAAAGTACTTCCCATATTCCCTGCAATATTTTACAGCACACAAACACTTTTACTAATGTCATCATTCAAGTACTGTTCAGCTGAAATGAATCAGTGCTACAAATGCTTTCTTTTCATGATTTGATGCTAAATATCATGTGGCAAATTTTTCAAGCAAGGGTTTTAATGTTGCTTACTTTACCATATTAAAATAGCTCAAGGACATCCAACCCAAAGAAATTATTTTCATTATGTTCCAAATTACCCATGTATATCAATTCTACAATTTTGCTCTGTCCAAATTACTTCAAAATTGGTGAACTGAACCTGAGAGAATTGTCTTGACTTTTGGGCAGGAGGGTAATTTATTTGATTAAAACATGGATACATGGAATTTCCATGGGGGTTACCACAGTAATTTCAACAGAAGATCTATAGAACTCTAAACGAAATGGTGCAAATGGCTAAAAACAATTAAAAACAAACATTTCTCAAATGTTTCCAGCCATCTACTGCTGAAGTTATAGCAGGAGGTCAAGAGAAGTTCATGCAAACTCTCCCAAGAGCATTTTACTATTTTTATAACCTGTAAGAAGTGAATTACAATATTCTCAAGTTGGTATCACCAAAACCCTTCATCAAAAGCTCTGCTTTTTTCTTTTTGACCCTCCTGTCAAACACCTGACAAATGGAGGAAAATTATAGTTTCCATGGTTTATTGGTGTTCTTTCTTTCCTGCTTATGCATACAGCACAGCATCAGAAACTTTTATGACTGCAGTATTAGTCTTAATTTACTAAAGCAAATACTGAGGCACATTGCAACTAAAAGCTAAAAAACAATCTGTGGGATAGAAATCCTGCAGAGTTTTCCCAATATTCTTCTGTAACTCCAGAACCCAGAGTCAATGGTCAGGAGTGCCACTGCAGAAAAGTATTCTGCCCAACTGGTATTTATCAAGCCAGTATTTATTCTCGACATACGTTTCCTCCCACCCAACTTCATCTATCAGCAAATAATTGTGTTCCACACTGGGTGCTGAAAGAAAGTTTTGAACATTCTCATTGGGTGAAAACTAGTTTCAAGTTCTAATAACTGTCTTCAGGCAGAGAACTGAGGTAGAGACAGAGTAAGAAGTCTCACAACACCAGCTTAAAGTCCAACAGGTTTATTTGGTAGCACAAGCCACTAGCTTTCGGAGGGCTGCTCCTTCATCAGGTGAGTGGGAGTTCTGTTCACAAACAAGGAAAACGGCACGGTAGCACAGTGGTTAGCACTGCTGCTTCACAGCTCCAGGGACCTGGGTTCGATTCCCGGCTTGGGTCACTGTCTGTGTGGAATTTGCACATTCGCCTCGTGTCTGTGTGGGTTTGCTCCGGTTTCCTCCCACAGGCCAAAGATTGTGTGGGTTAGGTTGATTGGCCATGCTAAAATTGCCACTTAGTGTCCAGAGATGTGTAGATTAGAGGGATTAGCGGGTAAATATGTGGGGCGGCATGGTAGCACAGTGGTTAGCACTGCTGCTTCACAGTTCCAGGGACCTGGGTTCGATTCCCGGCTTGGGTCACTGTCTGTGTGGAGTTTGCACATTCTCCTCGTGTCTGGGTGGGTTTCCTCTGGGTGCTCCGGTTTCCTCCCACAGTCCAAAGATGTGCGGGTTAGGTTGATTGGCCATGCTACAAATTGCCCTTAGTGTCCTGAGATGCGTAGGTTAGAGGGATTAGTGGGTAAAATATGTAGGGATATGGGGGTAGGGCCTGGGTGGGATTGTGGTCGGTGCAGACTCGATGGGCCGAATGGCCTCTTTCTGCACTGTTGGGATTCTATGATATAAAGACACAAACTCAATTTACAAAATAATGGTTGGAATGCGAGTCTTTACAGGTAATCAAGTCTTAAAGGTACAGACAATGAGTGGAGAGAGGGTTAAGCACAGGTTAAACACAGGTGAGAACACCATCCACCAGGTACATGGTACATATACTTGCAACTCGGCCAACGTTGTCTACCTGATACGCATGATGTGGAGATGCCGGCGTTGGACTGGGGTGAACACAGTAAGAAGTCTCACAACACCAGGTTAAAGTCCAACAGGTTTATTTGGTAGCAAATACCATAAGCTTTCGGAGCACTGCTCCTTCGTCAGATGGAGTGAAGCTGCAGGAAAGGATGTCCCGAGGCATGGTACATTGGGGAGACCATGCAGACGCTATGACAACGGATGAATGAACACCGCTCGACAATCACCAGGCAAGAGTGTTCTCTTCCTGTTGGGGAAGACTTCAGCGGTCATGGGCATTCGGCCTCTGATCTTCGGGTAAGCGTTCTCCAAGGCGGCCTTCACGACACACGACAGCGCAGTCGCTGAGCAGAGACTGATAGCCAAGTTCCACACACATGTTCCACTGGAGCAAGCAGAGATGGAGTGATTTGTGGCAGGAGTGCTGGTGAGAGATTTATTTATTTAGTTAGTGTGTTTTTCTTGCCTTTATTTTTTGAGTAGTATTTTTCTTTTCTTAATTTTAAACTGAAAACTGGAAGTGGGCCGCTAAGGAGTCTGGGAAGGGTGTTTTTAAGCACGGTCCTGAGGGACCGTGTTAAGGAGCTGGAACTGCAGCTCGAGGATCTTAGGCTGTTAAGGGAGAATGAGGAGGTGATAGACAAGAGCTATCATCAGGTGGTCACACCAGGGCCATGGGTGGATGCCAAGTGGGTGACGGCCAGGAAGGGTAAAGCTCGGGTGATTGAGAGCACCCCAGTGGATGTGCCCCTACACAACAAGTACTCCTGCCTGAGTACTGCTGGGGGGGACAGCCCGCCTGGGGGAAGCAGCAGTGGCCGTGTCTCCGGAGTGGAGTCCGGCCCTGTAACTCAGAGGGCTAAGGAAAAGAGGAGAAAGGCAGTGTTAATCGGGGACTCGACAGTAAGGGGGTTGGACAGGCGTTTTTGCAGAGGCAGACGGGAGTCTCGGATGGTGGTCTGCCTCCCTGGGGCCGGGATCCAGAATGTCGCTGGTCGACTCCCAGAAATCCTATGGGGGGAGGGAGAGGAGCCAGAGGTAGCGGTACATATTGGTACCGCTGATGTGGGAAGGAAGGGGGAAGGGGTCATGAAAAGAGAGTATAGGGAATTAGGGAGACAGCTGAGAAGGAGGAAAGCAAAGGTAGTAATCTCAGGATTGCTGCCTGTGCCATGGGAAGGTGAGGGCAGGAATGGAGTGAGGTGGAGGATGAACGTGTGGCTGAGGGACTGGTGCATGGGGCAGGGATTCACGTTCCTGGACCATTGGGACCTCTTTAGGGGCAGGTGTGACCTGTACACACAAAACGCGTGGCACTTGAATCCCAGGGGGACCAATATCCTGGCGGGAAGGTTGGCTAAGGCTATTGGGGAGAGTTTAAACTAGATAGGTTGGGGAGAGGGGATCGAGACGAGGTGACTGGGAGCGAGGAAGTTAGCTCGCAAACAGAGAAGGGTTATGGACAGTGCAAGAGGGAGGATGGACGGGGATAGAGAAGGGGAGAGCTCAGACCAAAGGATTGAGATGTGTTTACTTTAATGCCAGGAGTATAGTGAATAAAGGGGATGAGCTCAGAGTGTGGATCGATGCCTGGAAGTGTGATGTAGTGGCCATTACGGAGACTTGGATGTCTCAGGGACAGGACTGGATACTCCAGGTGCTGGGATTCAGATGTTTCAGGAAGGACAGGGAGGGAGGCAAGAGAGGGGGTGGAGTGGCACTGCATTATCAGGGATAGTGTCACAGCTGTAGAGAAGGCGTATGCTGTGGAGGGATTGTCTACAGAGTCTCTGTGGGAGGAAGTTCGGAGTGGGAAGGGGTCGATCACTTTGCTGGGAGTTTTCTATAGGCCGCCCAATAGTAACAGGGAGGTGGAGGAGCAGATAGGGGAACAGATCCTGGAGAGTTGCAATAATAGCAGAGTTGTTGTGATGGGAGACTTTAATTTCCCAAACATAGATTGGAATATCCCTCGGGTAAGGGGATTGGATGGGGAGGAGTTCGTTAGGTGTGTTCAGGAGGGTTTCCTGACACAGCATGTGGACAAGCCTACAAGAGGAGAGGCTGTACTTGATCTGATACTGACCAATGAACCTGAACAGGTGTCAGATCTCTCAGTGGGAGAGCATCTTGGGGATAGCGATCATAACTCTATCTCCTTTATGCTTGCATTGGAAAAAGAGAGGATCAGGCAAGCTAGGAAAGCGTTTATATGGAGTAAGGGGAAATATGAAGACATAAGGCAACAAATTAGAGGAGTAAATTGGAAGGAGGTATTCTCGGAGAAATGTACTGAAGAGAGGTGGCAGTTTTTCAAGGAATGTCTGTCTAGAGTTCTACAGGACAATGTTCCGAGCAGACAGGGAGGTGTTGGTAGGTTAAAGGAACCGTGGTGCACGTAAGCTGTGCGGGACCTAGTCGAGAAGAAAAGGAAAGCGTACAAAAGGTTCAGAGAGCTTGGTGAAGATAGGGATCTAGATGAGTATACGGCTTGTAGGAAGGGACTAAAGAAGGAAATTAGGAGAGCCAGAAGGGGTCACGAGAAGGCCTTGGCAGGTAGGATTAAGGAAAACCCTGAGGCGTTCTATAAATATGTGAAGAGTAAAAGGATGAGACGTGAAGGAATAGGGCCTATAAAAGGTGAAGGCGGGAAAATCTGTACAGAACCAGTAGAAATGGCAGAGGTGCTTCATGAGTATTTTGCCTCGGTTTTCACAGAGGAGAAGGACCTGGGTGGATGTACTGCGGGCTTGCGGTGGACTGAAAAGATTGAGTATGTGGACTTTAAGAAAGAGGTTGTGCTGGAATCTTTGAATGGCATCAAGATAGATAAGGCGCCGGGTCCGGATGGGATGTACCCCAGGTTACTGTGGGAGGCGAGGGAAGAGATTGCAGAGCCTCTGGCGATGATCTTTGCGTCGTCGATGGAGACGGGAGAGGTGCCAGAGGATTGGAGGATTGCGGATGTGGTTCCTATTTTCAAGAAGGGGAATAGGGATAGCCCAGGAAATTACCAACTGGTGAGTCTAACCTCAGTGGTTGATAAGCTGATGGAGAAGATCCTGAGGGACAAGATTTAAGAGCATTTAGAGAGGTTTAGTATGCTCAAGAATACTCAGCATGGCTTTGTCATAGACAGATCGTGCCTTACGAGCCTGGTGGAGTTCTTCGAAAATGTGACTAAACACATTGACGAAGGGAAAGCGATAGATGTGGTTTATATGGATTTTAGCAAGGCGTTCGATAAGGTCCCCCATGCGAGGCTTCTAGAAAAAATGAGAGGGCATGGGATCCAAGGGGCTGCTGCCCTGTGGATCCAGAACTGGCTTGCCCAAAGGAGGCAGAGAGTGGGTATAGATGGGTCTTTTTCTAAATGGAGGTCAGTCACCAGTGGTGTGCCCCAGGGATCTGTTCTGGGACTCTTGCTGTTTGTCATTTTCATAAATGACCTGGATGAGGAAGTGGAGAGATGGGCTGGTAAGTTTGCCGACAACACGAAGGTTGGTGGGGTTGTGGATAGTCTGGAGGGATGTCAGAAGTTATAGAGGGACATAGATAGGATGCAAGACTGGGCAGAGAAGTGGCAGATGGACTTCAACCCAGATAAATGCGTAGTGGTCCATTTTGGCAGGTCAAATGGGATGAAGGAGTACAATATAAAGGGAAAGACTCTTAGTACTGTGGAGGATCAGAAGGAGCTTGGGGTCCGGGTCCATAGGACTCTAAAATCGGCCCCGCAGGTGGAGGAGGTGGTTCAGAAGGCGTATGGTGTGCTGGCCTTTATCAATCGAGGGATTGAGTTTAGGAGTCCGGGGAGAACGATGCAGCTATATAAGACCCTCGTCAGACCCCACTTGGAGTACTGTGCTCCGTTCTGGTCACCTCATTACAGGAAGGATGTGGAAAAGATTGAAAGGGTGCAGAGGAGATTTACAAGGATGTTGCCTGGATTGAGTGGCATGCCTTATGAGGATAGGCTGAGGGAGCTCGCTCGGTCTTTTCTCCTTGGAGAGACGTAGGATGAGAGGAGACGTAATAGAGGTATATAAGATGTTGAGAGGCATAGATCGGGTGGACTCTCAGAGGCTTTTTCCCAGGGTGGAAATGGCAGCTACGAGAGGATACAGGTTTAAGGTGCTGGGGGGTAGGTACAGGGGAAATGTTAGGGGGAAGTTTTTCACACAGAGGGTGGTGGGCGAGTGGAATCGGCTGCCGTCAGTGGTGGTGGAGGCAAACTCAATAGGGTCTTTTAAGAGACTCCTGGATGAGTACATGGGGCTTAATAGGATGGAGGGTTATAGGTAGGCCTAAAAAGTAGGGATATGTTCGACACAACTTGTGGGGCCGAAGGGCCTGTTTTGTGCTGTAGTTTTTCTATGTTTCTCTATGTTTCTATGAGGACCGGGATCTTGGGTTCATGTCACACTATCTGTGTGACTTGCCTGGCTTGCAAAATCCCACTAACTGTCCTGGCTGGAGACAATACCCATCTCTTTAATCTGTGCTTAACCCTCTCTCCAGCGTATCAGGTAGACAACGTTGGCCGAGTTGCAAGTATATGTACCATGTACCTGGTGGATAGTGTTCTCATCTGTGTTTAACCTGTGCTTAACCCTCTCTCCACTCATTGTCTGTACCTTTAAGACTTGATTACCTGTAAAGACTCGCATTCCAACCATTATTTTGTAAATTGAGTTTGTGTCTTTATATGCCTTGTTTGTGAACAGAACTCCCACTCACCTGATGAAGGGGCAGCCCTCCGAAAGCTAGTGGCTTGTGCTACCAAATAAACCTGTTGGACTTTAACCTGGTGTTGTGAGACTTCTTACTATGTTTACCCTAGTCCAACGCCGGCATCTCCACATCATGGCGTTCTATGTATCGTAGATACATAGTGCCATGGGATCTTTCATGGCTACCTGTAAAGGCAAATGGAGCCTTGGTTTAAAAATTAATCCAATAAATGTCTTCAATCCCTGCTACAAACTCCATTCCCTAGCTATTGATTTCATCACTCTTTCCACCAATTATCTGAGGCTGAACCAGACAGTTCACAACCATGATGTTATATCTGACCCCAAGGTGAGCTTCTAACCACATATCTGCTCCATCATTAAAACCATCTATTTCCACCTCCTGTCTGACTTCACTCTGCCTCAGTTCATCTTCTTCTGGCATCCTCATCCATGCCTTTGTTATGTTTAGATTTGACGACTACTCCTCTACTCGTTTACTTTCCATAAACTTGAGGTGATGCAAAGCCCTGCTGCCCATGAGTTAACCCGCATCAAATCCTGTTCGCCCATCATCCAGGTACCAGCTGATTACTTTGGTTCTTGGTTAAACAACACCTTTCTTTTATAATTCCCTCCAAAGACCCATCTCCTCCCCATCTCTGCACCCTCCCCCAGTGTTACCACCATCTGAGACATCAAAACTCTACCAAATATGGCTCTTGAGCATCACTGATTTTTATTGTTCCACTATTGGTGGCCAAGTATTCAGCTGCCAACGCCCAAATCTCTGGAATTCCCTTACTAAACTACTCCAACTCTCTTCCTCTCTTTCATCCTTTAAGATACTCCTTAAAACCATTTTGATCAAGCTTTTTGTTGTCAGCCCCAAAACTTGTTGTATGGCTTAGTGTCAAATATTGTTTCATAATGCTCCAAATATGACTTACATCATCTTATAAAGGCATCTTATAAATGCTAGTTATTGTGTTTTAAGTTTTATTTACTCTTAGTCCAATGATTCCCACAACCACCTTGTCTACACTTCTTCACACCCCACTTTCTGGAAGAACTAATTTCCATTCTCTGGTTTCTCTGTCTCCATTGCACCTTTTCTGATGTTGCAACCTGCAATACCAATGCTTCCAATATTCCTTTTTCCTCAACTGAGGTCTGCCTCACTGTGGTTGACAGGGCCCTCAACTGTGTTTGTTCCATTTCCTGTACTCCTGCCACCTGCAGCACAATGCCACCACTGCACAATTCTGCCCCTCCCCTTTCTGAAGTGATTCTTACTTATTTATTCAGAGGATGTTGGCATCGCTAGTTAGGTCAGCGTTTATTGCCCATCTGTAATTATCTGTGAGCTGGCTTCTTGAACCGCTGCAGTCCATGTGGTGTCGGGTCACCCACTGTTATGTGGGGAGTTTCAGGATTTTGACCCAGCAACAGTGAAGGAACGGCAACATATTTCCAAGTCAAGATGGTGTGTGACTTGCAGATGGTGGTGTTCCCATGAAGTCTCCTTTAAATTGGGTAAGCCAAACACAGACTGGGTGATCACATTATGTGACTCAGCTTCTGATCGCCTATGATTTTAATTCTCCACTCCACCCTCACTCTGACCTTTTTGCCATCTGTCTCCTATATTGTTCCTAAAAAGCTAAATAGAAGTTTGCAGAATAGTACATCTTTATAGTGTTCAAGACTCAACTTTGAGTTCAACAACTTCAGTTCATAACCTTTGGCCTTTTTTCTTTGACAACAGCTGTTGGTTGTGATTCTGCTTTCCTATTTACACCTCCTCAGGTCAGATAATTTGTTCCTTCACCTATCCCATTACCATCTCCTTTTGAAGTCTCTATCATCCCTTTTGTTATTTAATCTCTCCTGCCTTCTCTGCTGCATACCTTCCTGCTTGTCCTTTCGTCCTGTCTCCCTCCCCGGCTTGAAAACTGGTGCATCTCAAAGTATTTCTAGTTCAGATAAAGGGTCATTGATCTGAAGCATTGACGTTGTTTCTCTCTCCATGCATGCTGCAAGACCTGCTGAGTATTGCTAGCTTTTTATGTTCTTATTTCAGATTTCCAGCACAGCTGGGGCTATGCACACTCAAACCATTTCCACTGGCAAAAGAACAGGCCCAGCAAAGGTAGCTTTGAACTTATTCTTATGGGAAGACTTCTCGTTCTGTGATCAAAACTCCTCCCATCCCTCCCCACCCACTCAGTTTATTTTGCTGGTAGCCCAGTATTGGCCACTTTTAATCCACCACCTATTTGGTGCCTTGCATTTTGGCTGTTCGATATAAATACAGTCATGGCCTCAAAACTGGAGCTACCTCTGCACTATCTGATAGTCTGCCTTTTGATCACCCAAAAGCAAAAATTGACCCAGTTTGATTGGACCATAAAAGTTCACATATGTGAAATATTAGAGGAATTTGAGCCAGCATTAGTTTCATCACCCACAGAGCACGGTTTAACTACACTGATACTCTTAAAAATCACAGGTCTCAAAAATTCCTCTGGCAGTTGTTTGCCTTTGCATAATTATTATTTTTTAAATGCTCATCATGGTGCATTTTACATCTTGTATTATTCTGCTTCCAGACACTTTAGCTTTTTCTTTTTTTTTCCTTGCAACACTTTGATAAGTGTTGACACCACTAATCTTTGAATTGCCTTACCTTCAATGCTACTTTTGCTTTACGCACAAAACTTCTTTCCTTGGTAATTTATTTTCAAAATTTTAATTAGCTTTAATTTGGTATGGAATAATGTCCAGAATGAATTACAGATGTGTGAATAGTCCTAAATTGGTTTGTGTCCAATGTGTGCTGTTAATACAAATATACCTTTGTAATATTTCCCATTACCGTTCATTATTCTGTGTAGCGTATATTCAGTTTCATTGTTTATTCAGTTTCTTTTTGTTAAAAGTGGCTGATATCATGTTGAACAGCATGCTGTCTCCAATCATTAAGGCTCATTGGGTAATCAGTACCCATGGAATTGATGCTTCATTACAGAAATTCTTCGAGGGAAAGTGAGAGGGGAGCAAATTAGAGGAGGAAAATTAGGGTTAGAAAAAGCTCTTGTGTCAGCCTCACGCTGTGACAGGACCACAAAGCTCTCCTGATATATGAAATGGTGGATCCATGAATTAAAGGAACAGATTCAGGAGGAGGAATAAACCAAGTATTAATATTTGAAGAATTACATAAGCATTTAAGGGATTTGAAATGTGGCATGAAGTGCATAGATGTTGGGTTAATCTTTCCTCTAGTCCCTCACCCAATCTCTGGACTTATGCCTATATTTTACGTAGTCATGATAATAGGGAGGTGCAGAGTTCTTAAAATATATTCAGGAGAACCTTTTCAGCCAGTATGTTGGAAGCCCAACAAGAAAAGAGGCTCTTCTGGGTTTAGTGTCAGGAAATGAAACTGACAAATGGATGGGGAAGCATTTTGGTATTAGTGATAATAATTCAGTTAGATATCGCATTGCTACTAAAAAGCGCAATGGAGATTAGGGGCCAAATTTTCCTGCCTCCATCTGTATTAGAATGGAAGTTAGCCTGCAAAAAACATAGTGAATGGGACCTGATTCTGGAATTCCTGCCCCATTTTGAGTGGTGCAGGACAAGGGTGAGGGTAACGGGTCTGCACACAAAGTCCTGGCCTTGCCAGTTCCATTGTGGGGGTGGGCATTTTTGATCATCCCCACCTGCATTGCAATTTTGATGCAGTAACAAAAATCACAAAATTGTTACAGCACAGAACGATGCTATTAGCCCCATCATGTCCGTGCCAGCTCTCTGAATGAGCATTTCTCCTAGTGCCATTTTCCTGCCTTCTCCCTGTAACCCTGCAGAGAAGCTCTTTTCAAATTATCATCAAATTCTCTTTTGACTGGCTCAGTTGAACCTGCCTCCACCTCACTCTCCAACCCTAACCACTCGGTGTGTAAAAAAGCTTTTTCTCACATTGCTTTTATTTTTGTGCCAACTGTTTAAAATTTGTGCTGTCTGATTCTTTCACAGATGGGAACAGTTTCTGCCTATCTATTCTGTCCGCGCACCTCATGGTTTTGAATACTTCTATCCACCTCCTCTCTGCTTCCTTTTCTCCAAGGAAAGAAGTCTCAACTTCTTCAATCAATCTTTGCAACTGAAGTTTCTCATCACTGGAACCATCCTCGTGAGCCTCTTCTACATGCTCTCCGATACCTTCACATCCTTTCTAAAATGCAGTGCCCAGAAACGTCTTACACAAATTCAACATAATCTCCTTGTTCTTGTACTTTATATCCCTATTAATAAATCCCAGGATACTGTATGCTTTAACTGCTCTCTCAACCTGTTCTTCAATGACTTACGCACATATATACCCAGGCCTGTGCTCCTGCACCCCATCTAGATTACTACTTTTAATTTTATGCTGTCCCTTCATGTTCTTCCAATCAAAATCCACCTCCTATTTCTCCATACTAACTTCACCTGCCACCTATCTGACTATTCCACCATCTTTTCTATGTTCTTTTGATGTTCTACACTCTTCACAGTTTACAATGGTTCCAAGTTTTGTACTGTCTGCAAATGTTAAAATTTTTCCCTGTACCCCAAGGTCTAGACCATTAATATATATCAGGGGAAAAAAAATTCCAATACTAACCCCTGGGGAACTCCATTACGAACCTTCCTCCAGCCCAAGAAGCATTCTAAGATTTTTGATTTATCTGAACTAAGATTTATAGGGATCACTTGTTTACACAATAGCCCCATCCCCCGCAATCATAAATCTCATCAGGTTCTAAAGACTTGACCACATGGCAAGAAAGAGCACTTTAAATGGAATTCAGAAAGTTTATTAACCATTAAAAAGTTAACAAGTCAGAAAGATAAAAACAGTGTCAATTAACAGTAATTAGCAGTAAGAGGAGAAAGCTTAACTTTAACAATTGGATAGACTTCTCACCACCTTTCTCGGACCAAATCATTAAGTGATGATTCTGAAAAACATCAATAACAGGTTTCAACACCTCTCTGTAAAACATCACATTCTCCCCGTCACTACCCACATCTTTCTCTCAACATCTCTCGCTCCCTCCTCTCCATCTCTGCCCATTTCTCTCTCTGTCTTCTCTTCCTCTCTGCCCTTCTCTCTCTCTCTCTCTCTCACACATACACACAAACACTGTCTTTGCCCAATATGGTTTCTCAAGACTCCTTTTTATACCTTACAACCTGAAAGTCCACCTTAGCCAATTGTTGGAAAAAAGCCAATTGGTCTATACTCTCTTCCACTTTCTTCCGTCGGGAAAAAGATACAAAAGTCTGAGGACATGTACCAACTGACTCAAGAACAGCTTCTTCCTTGCTGCCTTCAGACTTTTGAAAGGACCTACCTCGCATTAAGTTGATCTTTCTCTACACCCTAGCTATGACTGTAACACTACATTCTGTACTCTCTCCTTTCCTTCTTTATGAACAGTATACTTTGTTTGTATAGCGCGCAAGAAACAATAATTTTCACTGTATACTAATACACGTGACAGTAGTAAATCAAATCAAAGTTGTCTATATAAGAATTAGCCCATTGGTTTTTAGCTAATTACACATATTGTTTCAGCTTTAAGACAATGCTTCAAACTATATCTCTTATCTTGAGGTAGGCTGAGTATTGATTAACATAGCGATCTGTCATTTAAAATTGAGACATATTCCTTCTAGTCATAGTTAACAAGTCATGTTATCTCTTTTTATTCTATGGTCAGAGAAATACACAAGATTCATGTTCCCACAGCAATTTAAGAAGGTGTATGAATAATCAAGTGTCAACAATATATTCATAATTATAAAAGTTATAAACTTTTGTGTTCCAGATTACTCTTCTAGCCTAACATATCTAATAATGTATTACTTATTTTTAATTGTCTCACAATTAAGGTTGTCTGCTTAACTAATCTGGCTGACTTCCAGAAATTTCAAAGTTAACAACTCAAACATCTGGAATGTAACATTCCTTGCACAGCTTAATCTTTCCAGCCAAGCCCACACAATGATCCAGAAGATAATCGGTCAGCTCCAGCCAACTTTGAATAAAGACAACTCTTCGCAGATCCTAATCTCCAATAATAGTGCTAATGGCCTTAGCATAAATTGTTCTAACAAAATGGTTTCAACAAGAGGATCTCATTGAACAATCCGAAACCAGTATCAATGATCAAGACTTGGGCTGGCTGACTTCCTTTAATTAAGCAGTCTGTGGACCTCACGGGAAGTTATCCTTTGACTTCCAGCAATAACAGAACAGCTTGTGCTGTCCACCATCAAGCCTGTGGCAACAGAAAGAACTCTGGTCCTCATCAAAAATTGCAACCTGCTGAACCTTGAAACTTATACCTCCAGACTAACTCACTCTAAGTGCCTTCTCCTATTGTGGAAGCCTCATTCTGGAAAGACGGATCACCAAAAATCAGTCAACCCTCCTCAGAGGAAATCTTCCATTAGACTTCTGATTCTGGACACATGTAAATCTCTAACTTGTATCTTGTTGTGCTTATGCCCATCTTCTTTTCTCCCTCGTTTATTGTGAGTGCAAAATGGCTGGATGCTGTGAAACCACTCTCGCGTGTGTAAAAATAAACAAACTCTTTTATCTTACCTCGAGAGTGCTTTGCAGATTATTCATAGAGGATTGGAACACTCCAAACCTGAGTGTTGGGAAACTATTGGGGATGCTCAAGCTCTCATGAGTTGTGTAAAAAGTGGATATTGGGTGGTGTGTGCATGGGGAGGGTGAGAGGAGATATGGGGGGTGATTATGAAGGATATGAAGTAGGATATGGGAGATAAGGGGGCATGTGGGGGTGAGAGAAAATGAGGAAAATAGAGAGTGAGGGTTTAGTGGCCTCAGGTCATCTATGGAACAGAACAGATGTCCAAGCAATCGGAGGTGGGCCTTTTAATCTGCCTGCCTCAGCATGTCCGCCACCATTTCTGGCTCAGACCTGCTTCTGGAGGTGGCAGCCCTGGCTCCAGCCCATTCCATCCCCTACCATTATAGAAATGGAATGGTGGGCATTGCTGGACAGGAGGTGGAATCACGATGTTGGGAAATGGCCCAA
Organism: Mustelus asterias; assembly: GCF_964213995.1. Taxonomy (NCBI): domain Eukaryota; kingdom Metazoa; phylum Chordata; class Chondrichthyes; order Carcharhiniformes; family Triakidae; genus Mustelus; species Mustelus asterias. The sequence goes on along the minus strand of NC_135802.1, from coordinate 80,114,982 downwards.
TTTACAATTCCTGGCTCAAGGATCAAGATGTGGCGACAGAAGTGAGGAACCTTCTGGGAGCAGGGAGGCCGGGAGACCAGGGAGGCCTTGATTCTCCATCCTTTCAGCTATGTATCCAAGGCATAATTTGAAAGTGAGGACAAGGGTGACACAACCTTAATGAACATTTCTGATGAGGCCATCCTGTGACTTTCTGTCAAATAACGATTTCTGAGATAGGGTTTGCAGCCTGTCTGTTACATTCAATCTCCATGTGTAATCCCACCCCCCACCACCAAAAAATGAAGCATGTTCAATACTTCAGCACTTCAGACTTGTATTCCAGGACTTGCTGCACCCCTAGCCACTGACTCACATTTGCCATCCCAAGTCTCCATACAAGCTGCCATTCTCCTGCTCCCCTCCTTTGTGCCATAAAAGTAAACAAGGAAAACTGCTGACCTTACACACAACTGCACAAAGCAGACTGGTGTATGCCACCTTTAAATGAATGTGAACCAGATGCCATGGGATCCGCATGTCACTGAGTTAATCCTAACGGTAGGACTTTATTGAAAATGGTGTTGCACTAATGATTATTCAGTGCATGCAAATATATTACAAGTGGGAACCCATCACCAGCTAAGGTAATGCTCAAGGCATCATTGACTTAATTTCTGCATCTCAACTTGCCATTGAGAAATCAAAATTCTGCATTGTCTAATTTGCAAGCCGCATTTCCGTCCTCTTATGGACTCTAGAAAATCCTTTCCACTGGCCAGGACTTTGTAAACTGTTCCAGCATTGTAACCATTCCTGCTCTCTCTTTTTGCCATTTACAATGCGACTATAACCAAAATTCTAAGTGTCAGTAGTGAGCATATGAAACGTGATTAAACAGCGATGATAGTTTTTCATTGGTGAAATGCACCATTAGCTGGCAATGCTACAGCTACAGACAGGTTGCAAAATAGCCTCCTGGCCAAACATGCAGCTCTCAATCACGGCCAAAACATTTCTGCCCAACTCCATTGCCATGAACATAAGCCTTGAGACCACAAAGTGGCATGGGAGTATTTTCCAAATTAAATTTCTCTTGAAAATATTTTACAATACATTGTTTCATTTTATTCATGAGCGCATCATTGTTACTTAGTCAGTGAGCAAAATATACTGGCATTGCCTCATGGTTGGCATGCATTATTGGTTACAGACAGCTTAGAGACATTTCCTTTATTGTGCAAAAACAACATTGTGGTATTCTGCCAGCCAAGACCTTGATGCGTAGGATTTGGACAGTAGGCCCTCCATCTTTTACCTTGACTGACTGTTTCTACTGCCACATCCCCCAGCACACCAAGCCCTTCTCACTTCACTCCTCCATGTGCTGACCCCACCTTCTGTCCTCCCTTGGATTCCTTTTCCAATACTCCATGACTCCGATACCATGCCACACACTCCCTTTGCACTGACTCACTACTCTTGCTGATCTTGAGTGTCCATGCAAGCTGCCATTCACCTGACTCCCCACCCTTGTGCTGTAGAGTTAAACAAGGAAAACTGCTGAGCTTACACAAAAAAACTGCACAAAGCTGACTGGTGCACATTATCTGTAAACAATTGTGAACCGGGTGCCGCGAGACTTTTATGCTCCACTAATTTTATCACAAGGTAAGGATTTTATTAAAAACTGTTTCACATTCATGAATATTCATGGATGCAAATATAATAAAAGTATGAACCCACCACATGCTGCTGTAATGCTGAAACACCACAAACATGTTGCTGACTTTACCTCTGCACCTCAACCTGCCCTCGGGAAATCACACCACATTTCTCACTCTTGTGGGCTTCACATAATTCCTCCCCCCCCCCCCCCCGCCAAGTTTTTTGTGGTGCCCTTTTGGTTGATTTGTGAAGTAGGCCGCTGGCTGTGCCGTGAAGAATTTGCTAATTTGCCATTGAGCTCAATGCACAGCAGTCAGACCAATTTTCCACAATTTTCACACAAATATATTACGAGGTGAAATATTGGCGAGCTGGGTCAAGTGGATCCATCCATGTAGTTTGAGACCTGGTAATCCAACATAAATTCAAAGGTTTGGGGGATCACAACTCTTTATTGGCTTATATGTGTGGTGACATTTGTAAACCAAGACCCACACTGATGAAACCCGACACATATAAACAGCACAAACTCCTGCTGATATTCAATAAAATGTTTGTGTGTCGATTGATTTTTCCGCCTCCAATCTGCGATAGAGTTTCCTCACCACCAGAGGGCAAGCTTCACTGAGATGTTCCTCATATGGTGTTATCCCCCTCTGCTGACAGGTAAGCTCAATGCTTGCTTTACATCACTAATTTATATTCCAATCTCACCATTATCTCAGCCCTGACAACCATCTAGAACCAGTAGTGATACAGCTTACTTCCTCTTCCAGGTAACATTTTTGAAAAAAAACACAAACGCACTTTCTCAATGACTTTTTGATTTGATTTATTATTGTCACATGTATTAACATACAGTGAAAAGTATTGTTTTTGTGCGCTATACAGACAGACTGTTCATAGAGAAGGAAAGGAGAGAGTGCAGAATGTAGTGTTACAGTCATAGCTAGGATGTAGAGAAAGATCAACTTAATGCAAGGTAAGTCCATTCAAAACTCTGACAGCAGCAGGGAAGAAGCTGTTCTTGAGTCGGTTGGTACGTGACCTCAGACTTTTGTGTCTTTTTCCCGACGGAAGAAGGTGGAAGAGAGAATGTCCGGGGTGCGTGGGGTCCCAAGGCAGCGGGAAGTGTAGACAGAGTCAATGAATGGGAGGCTGGTTTCAATTCCTGGTCCCTAATCTACAATAGTTTTCTCGCAATTAACAACCAAGATCCCCAAAATTAGCATTCACCCTCCGATGTCCAACTGGCAATTACAATAGATTAAAAGGTAAGTTACTGCTAAGAGCCACAGAGCTCCATTTCTTTGCAAGCAATGTTTAGCTTGGAATTTCCTCAGGGATTTTCTCAATTTCTAGCTGTAATGTGAGTGAAAGATCACAAATGGCCGTTGTGGATGCCAGTTCTACAGAACCTTCCTTGATGTTCTTCAAGGCCTCTTTTTAGCTCAAACCAAATAAACAAACTCAGATTAAGTCAGGACAAAGCAAAAGGGGCAGCTCCCCAAAAGGAGGGGGGGACGGCCCGAACAGAAATCAAAGTAGAAAGGAAACTTAAAAACATCAAATTAAAATGTGATTGTCAGGGTCAACAATGCACCCCAACCCCTCAGGATAACCTTATAATCCCTTCTGTTTTCTCTTCTCCTCTTATGACTTTGTTGGGGTGGTTGCTGAGGTTTCCAGGGCTGATGTGGCATTCTTCTTGTTTGAGCCTGGGTCAGCAGTGAGTGTTTGCACATCATTCAACCATTCAGAATGGATTTTGATTTGTTGGAAGTGCTATCGCTCAGGTATTTGTGTTCTTCTAGTCACATCGTAATATACTTGTGCCAAAATTTGGAAAATCGATCTGACTACTGCACATTGAGCTCAATGGCAAATTAGCAAATTCTTCACAGCATAGCCAGCGGCCTACCTCACAGACCAACCAAAAGGGCAGCACAAAAAGCTGAGAACAGTTGCCTTAGCTCAGTTTGAGGTTTGGCACTGGGAGATGACAGAGCTGCAACTTTTGAAAATGCCACAGATCAATTTGAAAATTAATTTCAAATAAAAAAAATACTGCAACACATAATTTCCGTCCATTTCCACAGAAATGCTGCAGTAGAAGGTGAAGAAAATAATATTGGATTTTGGGGATGAGGTACCACATTGCCTCTCCTGAGGTTGAACATCAGCCTAGCTGGGGAGTCGACAGGTGAAAGCACCCATAGGGTGAGCCAGGTAGTACAACAGGTGGTGGCTGAGCTGTTTAAATGTTGTGACGGTCATCTCAGGAGTGTCTGACAAAGGTATCAAAAATTACAGTCACCCACCAAGCCAGGTCAGGCAATGTATTCTCTGGTTTTAATTCCAAATTCAGAATTCTAATGTAAGTAATAGATAAAAATTATCAAAAAGTTTTTTTAAATAAAGACTTGAGCTAGATAGGAGTTGTTCTTCTAATTCAGTATTTATGGGGAGGGGGTTTGGTTAGGTCCTCTCAAGCTGAGATATGATTGTTTGTTCAAGTCAGGAGTCAAAGACAAATAAGCAATAAAAGTCTGTTGCTGTGGGAGACAGCTTTTTCAGAGTGGGTAGCTGATGAATTTAACAGCTATGTAACCATGGAAATCCTTTATTCTTTCTTCCCACAGCTCTACAATGATCAGAAGACTCAAGGATAGAGGGCACCGAAGCAGAAACTAAGCAGCAGGAAGAGAAACAGGGCCATTTATTTCCACCTTCAGGCTCTGTGCAAGATGCACAAGCTTTGAGTGATCAGGGTGCTAAGGGTCAATCTCTAATGATGCAGGTAGTTGTAGCCCCATTGTAAGAGGAAGCTACCAATAGTCAGATCACGCCTGTTCCCCACAAAATCTAGGAGCACAATGCACTCAAAACTCCCTGCCAACACGTGGGGCAGGGATTATGCACACTTGGGGAACTATACGGAAGTGCTCAATATTCACTCCGGATTGCATAAAGACTCATGGCATTAGGTCAGACATGGGCAAGGAAAACTCATGCTGATTGCCACATATCTCCCATTCCCCCTCGACCTCCCCCACCCCTCAGCTGAAGAATTAGTGCTCCTCAATGTTGAATACCAGTTGGAGGAAGCACTGAGGCTAGCAATAGCGCAGAATATACACTAGGTGGGGGTCTTCAATATCCATTACTAAGAGTGGGTCAGCGGTGATACCACAGACTGAGCTCGCCGAGTCCTAAAGGACAGAGCTGCTAGACTGGATCCGCATGCGGAACATGGTGAGAGGATTAACAAGAGGGAAAAACATACTTGAACTCAGCTTCACCAATGTACTTGCCACAAATGAATCTGTCCATGACAGTATGGGTAGGAACGACCATTGCACAGCACTCATTTTGATTGGATTTATTATTGTCATATGTATTAGTATTCAGTGAAAAATATAGTTTCTTGCACGCGATACAGACAAAGCATATCGTACATAGAGAAGGAGAGAAGGTGTAGAATGTAGTGTTAGTCATAGCTTGGGTGTAGAGAAAGATCAACTTAATATATTCAAAAGTCTGATGGCAGCAGCGAAGAAGCTATTCTTGTGTCAGTTGACCTCAGACCTTTGTATCTTTTTCCCGATGGAAGAAGGTGGAAGAGGAATGTCCGGGGTGCGTGGGGTCCTTAATTATGCTGGCTGATTTTCCGAGGCAGCGGGAAGTGTAGACAGAGTCAAAGGATGGGAGGCTGGTTTGCGTGATGGACTGGGCTTCATTCACAACCCTTTGCAGTTTCTTGCGGTTTTGGACAGAGCCGGAGCCATACCAAGCTGTGTTACAGCCAGAAAGGGTGCTTTCTATGATGCATCTGTATAAATTGGAGAGAGTCATAGCAGATATGCCAAATTTCCTTTACCTCCTGAGAAAGTAGAGGCTTTGGTGGGCTTTCTTAACTATAGCGTCTGAGTGGAGGGACCAAGACAGGTTGTTGGTGATCTGGATACCTAGAAACCTGGAGCTCTCAACCATTTCCACTTCGTTCCTGTTGATGTAGACAGGTACGTGTCCTCCACTACACTTCCTGAAGTCGATGATTATCTCCTTCGTTTTACTGACATTGAGGGAGAGATTATCATCATCACACCAGTTCACCAGATTCTCTGGTCGGAATTTTACTAGCATGTCCACCTGAGGTTCGTATGATCCTACCCGAGGTCAATGGAGAATGTCATTCTCTGAGCCTCGCCTGCCCTCAGAAGCTGGGCGGACATGCCGGTAAAATTCCGGCCTCTATCTCTTTCCAGTGCTCTGTCTCATCATTGTTTGTGATCTGACCTACTATGGTGGTGTCATCAGCAAACTTGAAAATTGAGTTGGAGGGGAATTTGGCCACACAGTCATAAGTGTATACGGAGTATAGTATGGGGCTGATGACACAGCCTTGTGAGGCACCAGTGTTGAGGTTAATTGTGGAGGAGGTGTTGTTGCCTATCCTTACTGTTTATGGTCTGTGGGTTAGCAAGTCTAGGATCCAGTCGCAGAGGGAGGAGCCGAGTCCTACATCACGGAGTTTGGAGATGAGTTTTTTAAAGAATAATGGTGTTAAAGGCTGAACTGTAGTCTATGAATAGGAGTCTGACTTAAGTGTCTTTGTTATCCAAGTGTTCCAGGGTTGAGTGTAGGGCCAGGGAGATGATGTCTGCTGCGGACCTGTTGCGGCGATAAGCGAAATATAGTGGATCCAGGCAATTTGGGAGGTTGGAGTTGATGTGTGCCATGACTAACCTTTCGACGCACTTCATAATGATGGATGTCAGAGCCACCGGATGATGGTCATTGTGTCACGCTGCCTGGCTTTTCTTTGGTTCAGGGAGACAAAGTTCCATCTTCACATGGAGGATATTCTCCATCATATTGTGTGGCTCTACTGTACTAAACGGGACAGATTTTGAACAGATCTAGCAACTCAAGATCGTGAGGTGCTGTGAGTCATTTGCAGCAGCTGACTGTACTTAACCACAATCTGTAACCTCATGGCCCAGCATATCCCCCACTCTACCATTACCATCAAGCCAAGGGCTCAACACTGGTTTAAGGAACAGTGCAGGTGGACATGCCAGGAACAACATCAGGTGTACCTAAAACTGAGGTGTCAATCTGGTGAAGCTACAACACGGGACCACTTGCATGCCAAACAGCAAAATCAACAAATAATTGACAGTCCTGTCACGTCCAGCCGTGAATGGTAGTGAACAATTAAACAACTCACTGGAGGAGGAGGCTCCACAAATGGGCCCTGACAATATTCCAGCAATAGTACTGAAGATTTATGCTCCAGTACTTGCCGTGCCCTCAGCCAAACTGTTCAAGTACAGCTATGACACTGGCATTTACCCAGAGATATGGACAATTGCCCAGGTATGTCCTCTACACAAGAACAAGACAAGTCCAGCAATGGCTCACTTCTTGTGAGCTGTCCCCAGCATACCCTCTAATTCTATCTTTTCTATGAACAGTATGCTTTATCTGTGTAGCACGCAAGAAACAATACTTTTCATTGTATCACAATACATGTGACAATAATAAATCAAATCAAATCAAATGACCCCATCAGTTTACCCTAGATCATCAACAAAGTGATGGAAAGGGTCATTAACAGTATTATCAAACAGCACTGCTTAGCAATAAACTGCTCGCTGATGCTCAGTTTGGGTTTCACCTGAGATACTCAGCTCCTGATCTCATTACAGCCTTGGTTTAAACATGGACAAAAGAGTAGAATTCCAGAGGTGAGATGACCGTGACAGCTTTTGACACCAAGGCTGCATTTTAGCGAGTGTGGCACCAAGGAGCCTTAGCAAAACTGGAGTCAAAACTGAACTAGGAGAAAACTCTCCGCTGGTTGGAGTCAAACCCAGAGCACTGGATTATGGCTGTGATTGTTGGAGGTCAGTCATCTCACTCTAGGACATCAGTGCATTAGTTCCTCAGGATAGTATCATAGACACAACCATCATCAGCTGCTTCACTAATTACCTTCTTTCCATCATAAGATCAGAATTTGGATGTTCCGGATGACTGCACAATGTTCAGCACCATTTGCAACTCCTCAGATACTGAAGCAGTCCATGTCTAAATGCATCAAGATCTGGACTATATCCAGACTTGGGCGAACAAGTGGCAAGTAATATTTGCGCCTCAGAAGTGCCAGGCAATGACCATCTCCAACCAGAATCTAACCATCACCCCTTGACATTCAATGGCATTATCATTGCTGAATCCCTCACTATCAACATCCTGGTGCTTCCCATTGAGCAGAAACAGAACTGACTAGGCATATAAATGGCATATAAAGAGCAGGTTGGAGGCTCGGAATCCTACAGCGAGTAACTCACTTCCTGACTGCCCAAAGCCTGTCCACCAAGGTACAATTCAGGAGTGTAATGGAATACTCTCTCCTTACTTGCCTGAGAGCAGTTCCATTAACACCAAAGAAGCTCAACACTATCTAGGACAAAACAGTCCACTTGATTGGCACCCCATCCACAAACATTCACTCCACTCATCACTGATAGACAATAGTGGTTGTTTACTAACTACAAAATGCAGGAACTCACAAGGGCTCCTTGGACAGCACCTTCCAAATCCATGACCATTACCATCTAGAAGGACAAGGGCATCAGACACACGGGAACACTACCAGCTGGAAGTTCCCCTCCAAGCCACTCACCATGCTGACGTGCAAATATATTGCCGTTCTTCACTATCGCTGGGTCAAAATCCCTTCCAAACAGTACTGTGGGCATATCTACACCACATGAACTACAGCGATTCAAGAAGGCAGCTCACCACCACTTTCTCAAGGGCAATAAATGGCCTAATCATCCTATGAATTAATTCTTTAAAAATAAATGATCTTCTGCTCCTTCTAACACTCACTGGTCTCTCAGTCACACTTCAGAAAGGGCTATCTATTATGAATCATTTGACTTTTAAAATTGTTATTCTTTTATAAAATGTTACGTGGGAAGCATTTTGAAATGTTACTATAGGCAAATTTTGCATCTTTACCAATACTATGCAGTACTTCTAAGTGACTATTTCATCATCCCTGATGCTGCTGAATTTACAGGCAGTGATGTAGATACATTCACATCGAAGTTATTTACTAGTTGACATTTCTATCAAAACTGCTGTCACAAAACAAATAGCACTCTTGCGAAGATGGTACACTGCTTTTTAATTGATGCCCTCATCACCGTGTTACCAAAACAATTCAGGGAGCCAACAGCCTGGATAGCCGTCCTGTTTCAAAGAACAAAGAACAATACAGCACAGGAACAGGCCCTTCGGCCCTCCAAGCCGGCGCCGCTCCCCGGTCCAGGATTGAATCCTGAATCCAGGATCCCCGCCCAATTTTCCAGCCTATCTACATACCAATATCCTATCCACCGAGCTGTCCCTCACAGCTACGATGCTTTGTTCATTACAACCTATTAACTCACCCCCACCCCCCCATTCCAGACCATGTGATCTCCAGGGAGAGGCGAAAACCCAGAGTGAAAAACCCCAGGGCCAATATGGGGAAAAAAAAATCTGGGAAATTCCTCTCCGACCCCCTGAGGCAATCGAAACGAGTCCAGGAGATCACAATGGCCCTGATCGGAAAATGCTTCCCAACCCTAGTCATTTCCACTTCCACGAACACCATATGAATTCCCTGCCCCCGAGACAGGTTCCCAACTATCCGCAGTCTCGCTCTGTACTGGCACCAGCAAGATGATCATAGAATGAAGCCTTGAAACGAGAAACAAGGAACAATTAGCCCGCGCCGCTCCCTGGTCCAAACTAGACCACTCTTTTGTATCCCTCCATTCCCACTCCGTTCATATAGCTGTCTAGATAAGTCTTAAACGTTCCCAGTGTGTCCGCCTCCACCACCTTGCCCGGCAACACATTCCAGGCCCTCACGACCCTCTGTGTGAAATATGTCCTTCTGATATCTGTGTTAAACCTCCCCCCCTTCACCTTGAACCTATGACCCCTCGTGAACGTCACCACTGACCCGGGGAAAAGCTTCCCACCGTTCACCCTATCCATGCCTTTCATAATTTTATACACCTCTATTAAGTCTCCCCTCATCCTCCGTCTTTCCAAGGAGAACAACCCCAGTTTCCCCAATCTCTCCTCATAACCAAGCCCCTCCATACCAGGCAACATCCTGGTAAACCTCCTCTGTACTCTCTCCAAAGCCTCCACGTCCTTCTGGTAGTGTGGCGACCAGAACTGGACGCAGTATTCCAAATGCGGCCGAACCAACGTTCTGTACATCTGCAACATCAGACCCCAACTTTTATACTCTATGCCCCGTCCTATAAAGGCAAGCATGCCATATGCCTTCTTCACCACCTTCTCCACCTGTGACGTCACCTTCAAGGATCTGTGGACTTGCACACCCAGGTCCCTCTGCGTCTCTACACCCTTTATGGTTCTTCCATTTATCGTGTAGCTCCTCCCTACATTATTCCCACCAAAATGCATCACTTCGCATTTATCAGGATTGAACTCCATCTGCCATTTCCTTGCCCAAATTTCCAGCCTATCTATATCCTTCTGTAGCCTCTGACTATGTTCCTCACTGTCTGCAAGTCCTGCCAGTTTTGTGTCGTCCGCAAACTTACTGATCACCCCAGTTACTCCTTCTTCCAGATCATTTATATAAATCACAAACAGCAGAGGTCCCAATACAGAGCCCTGCGGTACACCACTAGTCACAGGCCTCCAGCCGGAAAAAGACCCTTCCACTACCACCCTCTGTCTTCTATGACCAAGCCAGTTCTCCACCCATCTAGCCACCTCCCCCTTTATCCCATGGGATCCAACCTTTTTCACTAGCCTACCATGAGGGACTTTGTCAAACTCTTTACTAAAGTCCATATAGACAACATCCACGGCCCTTCCTTCGTCAACCATTTTGGTCACTTCTTCAAAAAACACCACCAGGTTATGGAGGCATGACCTACCTCTCACAAAACCATGTTGACTATCGTTAATGAGTTTATTCCTTTCTAAATGCGCATACATCCTATCTTTAAGAATCTTCTCCAACAACTTCCCCACCACGGACGTCAAGCTCACCGGCCTATAATTACCCGGGTTATCCTTCCTACCCTTCTTAAATAACGGGACCACATTGGCTATCCTCCAATCCTCTGGGACCTCACCTGTGTCCAGTGACGAGACAAAGATTTGCGTCAGAGGCCCAACGATTTCACCTCTCGTCTCCCTGAGCAGCCTTGGATAGATTCCATCAGGCCCTGGGGATTTGTCAGTCTTTATATTCTCTAACAAACCTAACAAGTTTCAGAGCAAGTCATAATGGCGTTGCAAAAAGCTGCAAGATGCCAACAGAATTTTCAACTATCAATTGGAAGGCAGGGGACCTCCTGTCTGAGTTTATTTTGTTCTGACAACACAGTGCTGTATTTCTGTACCCCAATATTTCTGAACCAGATAAACATGCCTTTAAAATCAAAGTTGCTATCGGCAATGGAAGTCTGTCCGGTGACCACCTTAAAAATCGGAACAAAATATAGTCAACACACAAAAATCAATTACAAGTGAAGTTCAATCTCGGAATACACTGTCTGGAGTTCATGCCTTTATGCAACAACCAACGGAGACCCTTGACCAATTCGTAAGTAGATACAAGGACACAGAACGTGATTGTGACTCATATCTCAACAGTGATACAGTCAGATACCGAGGATAACCAGATCATCGGTTTACAAAGTGAGTAGATATTCAGCATGGTGAAATCAAATAATGTATTAGCACAGTGACCCCAACAGAAGCCTTTATTGTCATCAATTTTGCTTCCATTGTCCACTCTGCCCTCACCTTCACATATGACAACCTTGATACTTCCCTTCCTTTCCTTGACTTCTCTGTCTCCATTTCTGGGGATAGACCATTAACCAAAATCCCACTGACTCCCACAGCTACCCCCCACTTGCCAACACTTCCTCACACTTTGCTTCCTATAAAGAGGCAATTCCATTCTCCTAGTTTCTCCGAATCCATTACATCTGTTCTGACAAAGCTTCTAATGTATTTCCTTTTCCTCAACTCAAGATTTCCACTCACTATGATTGACGGGGTCCTTGGTCATGACCATTACAATTCTCGCAATTCTGCTCTCACCCCAAGCACGATAGGGTTACTTTAGCACTGACCTTCGAGCACACTACCCCCCCTATTCACTGGATCACCCCCTGCCTTCAGGAAACATATCTTCTTCTCCTCTCCTTCTATTAAGGGACCATTCTCTCTACAACACATGATTCACCTCACAATCATCCAGTACAGCCCCTCCCCTTCTCACAGCACTTATCCTTTGCGATCACAGTATATGCAGCTCCTACCATTTTACCTCCTCATTTCCCACCATCCTACTCCAAACAGCAATTTACTGTTTCAATTTAGCTCTGTATTCATTGCTAACAATAGTCTAGTCTACACTGAGAAGACTAGACACAGATAGGGTGTTTTTGAGGAATACTTGCACTCAACTTCAAGCATGACCATGTGCATCTGGTCACCTATCATCTCACTTCTCTGCCCCACTCTGAACTCTGTCCTTGATCACCAAACCTGTTCCAGTGAAACCCAATGTAAGCTCATGGAACGACACCTTACATTTTGATGAGTTATACCACAGAGCAGCTGGTGGATTAGGTACTTGGAAAATTGTAATTCATCCTCCACCCTAACCGCAACACTTGCACCCACCCTCCCCCACCACTGCCTACCCTCAGTGTTCCACCAGCAAAACGGAGATGGATCATGAAGTTTTGGACAATTTTTCAGCAGAATTTTTGTTGTGGTGATGTAGACACAGGCAAGATTGTAGCAAGCCATTGAATTTGAATGCAATAGTGTGAAGGTAATTGCAAGCTTTAAAAACAGCAAACTCTCATCAAAAAGATCAAGAGCCTACTAGTGAAAACTAGACTGTCTTAAAAATGTCAAATACAGTCATTGCACTTGTAGCGTGCAGAGGAAACCATCTCTCACCTGTGTAATGCAGGGCTTTAATTCTGCTTGGGCAATGTTGCAGAGTTCTCCTGTGCCTAAGTGAAATAAATTGTGGCCATAGAAACTGAAGAGTGGCATTACCTTTATTTCCACTGATAACACCCTGTGAAAGGTGGACAGAGCCTGTTAAAAATTTGATCCTGAATTTGGGGTGTTTTACTCCTCTAATTCTGGCCTCAGGGTTTAGCACAAATGCAGATTAACACAGAAAATCCTAACGCTGGGGTCTTTCATTCACTGCTTCACCAAAACCCCCAATCAGTGAAAGCAATTGAGCTGACAAGAACTTCCCCTTTTCTCCTCAGTAAGAAGTCTCACAACACCAGGTTAAAGTCCATTTTATTTGGAATCACGAGCTTTCGGAGCACTGCTCCTTCCTCAGGTGAGCATGGCTACCCAAGTCCAACACCGGCATCTCCACATCGTGGCCTTTTCTCCTCAGGTTCAGCTGTTGGAAATCTCATTAAAAAGTAAGCCCTGTTCAATGAGTTATAGGTGTTTTTAACAGTGATCTGAGTACTAACTTATCTGGCCCTAAAAATTATTGGAATGTTGTTAAATTTTTTAATTATAGTTAATTATTAGGTTTTGAATAAACTTTTCTTCAATATTTGTTCAAGACATTTTTAGATTTTATCCAAACTCCACTTGTATGTCTCAATCTTTATTTTACTCTCTGTAAATTATTTTAAAAGTGGATTCATTATTAGTGTATTTCATTTTCTGGTTTGCTGTCTGTGAAAATTCTTTAATGTGATTGGGTGCTTAGAGACTTTGATGACATCAATGCAGCACAATGCTGGAAATTCACATTAAACAATGCTATAATCGGTTGCATGTCAAGAGAGGAAATGTTCTCATGAAAAAGAACACTGCTTCACCATTGACAGCCAATTATGGGCTATTAACTTAACACTTCAGTGCAGTACTCAGTGTCAGATTGATAGGGTGATGGTGGGGGGTGGTGGTGGGGACAGAGTTTGGGAGTGGGGGGGGGGGCGGATATATTCTATGAAACATTAAACCGAGGCCCCAGCTCCAATGCAGAGAAACGTTCCTGGTGTTATTCAGAGAAGAGCAGGAAGTATCCTGGCTGACATTATTCCCTCCATCAACAATAAATGGTCTGTTCATTCATCATCTGTTTGAGAGACCTTGTCATTCAAAAGTTGATTGCTGTGTTTGCCTTCATAACAGCAGTAATTGTATTTGATAAGTGATCCTTTGATTGTGAAGCATTTTAGAATATCCTGGGAACATCATAAGGTGCTCTAGAAAAGCAAGTCCTACAAGTTCTACATGCTTTTTTAAGAAAATTATTGCTGTACGTTCCATTTGTTGGAAAACAAGTTATATACCAAACTACAAATATAAATATGTTGAGGTAGAAATTAGGCTCTAGCACCCATTTTTTAGGTGCTAGCATCTCAGCACTGAAAAATGGAGCCTGTGATGCACACTCACAGCACCAACAGGAAGTATGCTGGACACTATTCTGATAAAGGGGTAGCATGCAGAGCAGGCAGATCATAACATCAATCAGTGTGCAATGCTGAGTTGAGGCCACTGCTGCCATTTACAAATACTGCATCCATCCTACGTCTTAACCGCACACATCTGAACATAACATTGAAAGGCATGATGTGTTCATTCCAGGAAGACAGCTGATGAAGGATTGAACTGGAGCCAATCTTTGCACACTTTTATAAGCACTTATTTACAGAGTTACACATTACAAATTTGCACCTCTTAACCATACCCACCATTTCATTCCATTTATTTATACTCTTTTGAGCTCAATGGGTAACCAGTTAAACTAAATCAAATAAACCTCGGGACAATCTGTTAGTTAATGCCCACTATGTGCATAAAATGAAACACAATTAATATACTAATATACAATTAATATATTAATAGATTTTCTTCTCTCCCTTTAAATAAAAATCAGAGTTGCAAAATGAATTCAATCAAAAGCCTCCATATTCTGTACAAACCATTGCATTGTTAGAAGCCCCTCCTCTTGGAGCAGGGTTCAAAATACATGTGGGCGGCGGAAGAATTTGCCCTTGAAACTTCACAAATAACCTGCAGGAAATCAAAGACGTGGGTGAAAAATTCAAAATATTGAAAGATTTTTCTTTCAGTGTATTTTGATTGGAGGAGTTGTGAGTGTGGGAGAGAGTGGGTACTTCTCCAATCACAGATTCTGCCTTTCCCATGCTTGCTGCTCCAGCTCCTCCAATGACAGGTTCCCTCCTTCCTGTTCTTGCTATTCCTCTCGGGAGAAAATCAACGATTGAAAGAGAAGCAAGGGAGAGAGGGAGGGAACCTGTGGCACAAGGTCAAGGAGCAGTTATTCTGGCTGGTCCCGCAACCACCATACAGGAGACTTTTGGCCGGCCTGTTAAAAATTGCTTCGTCCAGCTGCTGATCAACGAGAAGAGGGAGGAGATAATTAGAAACTCATGTAGTGCAGATCAGAACAGATTATATTTTCACTGGGTTACATGTAGCTCTAACCATTTTTTTTCAGCAATGTCTCAAAAACAAAATATCTGGTCATTTTCATTTTTCTGCTTGTAAGGGCTTGCTGTACATAAATTGACATTGCCTAATAAAGGGCACTTTCAAAATGAAAAACTAGCCCCCAAAATCCAAAATGTAGCCCTTGAGAAACTTAAGCTAGTTTTCATTTTCTCAAAAGGATCCTTCGAAAAATAAATATTTTGACCACCATCTGGGATCCCTAACAATTTATTTGTTCATGCATTTCATTTTGTAAAGCAACAAGACATTTGATGAGTAGCAGTCATCCATTTAATTTTAGAGATGTCCTTTCTCTACAACATTTGTTTCTAGGCCGAAATATGTTATCCCATTACCTTTTATGACTTGTGTATTTTGTAGGGTGTACATTATCCCACAATGGACATCCAGTGGATATACTTTCTTCAGTACATCAATTGTACATAAACTTATTTGGATTTTTAATTCTTGACAAATAGAATAACTGCCTTCACAAGTATTTCACCCGCCAAAGACTTTGATAAACCTGTTTATTTTCTTAGCTTTCCAAGCTAAAGGACAATACCTCCTATTCTTACTCAAAGGAAGTAAGTGTGCCAGAATACTGATCAGGGCAATTTGCGTGTGAAGTATTACTAAAAATGATTAGTTTGAGTCACCCAAGAAGTATGCATTTCTCCAAATGTATTTATTTTTAGTGTTTAATTTGCCCTCAAAATGTTCTCTTTAGAGTGCTTCATCATGCTAACTAACTACAATGCATTAAAACTAGCATCTCGTCTGAGTGTCCAACAAGTTGAACTGACCGATCAAGCTTTCCAATTGATCAGTCTCTGCATTAGATATATTTTTTATTTGATGGCCTTGTGCAATTAACTGGGATGGAAGTCATAGTCTATAAAAGGATTGTTGATTTCATGTTAATCCACAGATATTTTACTTAATATCTAAACCAATATATTTAAAAGCTCCACAACCTGGGCTCACAATTGTAAAATCTACTCTATTCTTATTAATAACACATTTTTCAAATGTCACAGTGGGTCAGGCTAGTGGTATAGTTGGTAAGATGTGCCATTTGAAGATAAACTCCCTTGATGCAGAGCCATTCAAGCTCGGTGGTAGCAGTTGATGAGTCCAATGGTGCAGTTCAGGCAAGCTGAAGAATACAGAATCCAGATTCAGAAGCCGAGAATAAATTGTTCCCAATACTTGAAGATAAAATTGGTGGATCTGCTCCATCCAGACCAAATGAATGAGGGTCTGCAGATGTGTGCCTTTTTGGCAAAGGCAGTGCCTATGGAATTCAGGTTGGTTATATTCTGCTGTTGGCTGGGGATCAGGTTACCTTCTGGAAGGAGCGGAGCTAAAATCATTCACAAGGAAGTGAGAGTTTTGAAAAAGTTTGTGGTCGAGTTTAATGACCTATATGCTGTGTGGACTGCCAAGACAATTCGTAAGGACTAGTTGTATCTTCTATTCAATGTATAATTTATAGTTTATAATCAACCACAATTTGCCTGTTAATTCATATTTAATTTTTGTTGATTCTGGATAATAGAGTATAGGAGGTATCTAAGAAGCATTGCTTTGTTTGAATCTTGTGTTGTAAGAATTCTTCTGTTTTAAAATGTGGAATCTTGTGATTCTTTTTAGTAAACAACTAAGATTTTGGATTTAATTTTTTAAAAGTTACTGATTTTGACTGAAATCGTAACAAAATGTAAAAACCCATTCATCCATTGTTCTAATGGAGGTGTTAACCTGCTTAAAACAAAACAGGCTAATATGTCTATAATAAAAATAAAGAATCATAAGCGTCAAAGGAACTAGGAGCAGGAGTAGGCAATTCAGCCCCTCAAGCCTGCTTTGCCATTTGATATGATCATGGCTGATCTCATCTCAGCCTTAACTCCATTTCCTTGCCTATTCACCCTAGCCCTTCAAACCCTTACTAATTAAAAATCTGTCCACCTCTTCCTTAAACTTACTCAAGGTCCCGACATCTACCGCACTCTGCGGTAGTGAATTCTACATACTCACGCCCATTTGAGAGAAGTAATTTCTCTTCATATCTGTTTAAATCTGCTACCCCTTATCCTAAAACTATGACCTCTTGTTCTAGATTGCCCTACAAGAGGAAACATCCTCTCCACGTCTATTTTGTCAACCCCCCCTTATCATCTTATACACCTCAATTAGATCTCCTCTCATTTTTCTAAACTCCAGGGAATATGGGCCTAAACTGTCCAATCTCTCTTTGTAAGTCAAACCCCTATTTTCTGGAATCAATCTAGTGAACCTCCTCTGAACTGCTCCCAGTGCAATTACATCCCTCCTCAAGTAAGGGGACCAAAATTGAACACAATATTCTAAATGCGGTCTCACTAATGCTTAGTACAGTAACAGCAACACTTCACTGCTTTCATATTCTATTCCTTTCGCAATAAATGCCAAGATTCAATTTGCTTTCCTTATTGCCTACTTTACCTACATACTAGCTTACTGCAATTCATGCACAAGGACACCCAGATTCCTCTGCACCAAAGTTTCTCTTCATTTTGATTTGATTTATTATTGTCACATGTATTGGGATACAGTGAAAAGTATTGTTTCTTGCAGGCAATACAGACAAAACATACCGTTCATAGAGTACAAAGAGGAGAAGGAAAGGAGAGGGTGCAGAATAATAATTTGCCTTTGTATTTTTCCTACCAAAATGGATAACTGCACACTTATCCACGTTAAACTCTATCTGCCAAATTTTTTGCCATTAACTTAACCTATCCAAATTTACAAATTTCTTATTTCATTATCGCAACTTACCATCCCACCTATTTTAGTGTCATCTGTAAATTTGGCTATGACACCTACTATCCCTGCATCCAAGTCATTTATATAGATTGTAAAGAGTTGGGGCCCGAGGTCCGAACCCTGTTGAACCCCACTAGTTACATCTTGCCAACCCAAAAAGGACCGATTTATCCCAACTCTGCTTTCTCTTGGCTAGCTAATCTTCTATCCAAGCTAATAAATTACCCTTCATCCTACAAAAACTAACCTTGCATATTAACGTTTTGTGTGACACTTTATTAAATGCATCTGAAAGTCTAGATATACTACATCTGGAGGATCCACATTATCCACTTTGCTTGCTATATCTTTGAAGAATTCAAGTAAATTAGTCAAACATGATTTACCCTTCATAAAATCGTGTTGATTCTGATGGATTACGTTTTGACTTTCTAAATGTCCTGTTATTACTTCCTTCATAATAGATCTGAATAATTTCCCAACGACAGATGTTAAACTAATTGGCCTGTAGTTTTCTACATTTTGCCTCCCTCCCTTTTTGAATAAGGGCATCATATTAGCATTTTTCCAATCCAAAAAGCTTCCCACCGTTCACCCTATCTATGCCTTTCATAATTTTATACACCTCTATTAGGTCACCCCTCATCCTCCGTCTTTCCAGTGAGAACAACCCCAGTTTACCCAATCTCTCCTCATAACTAAGCCCTTCCATACCAGGCAACATTCTGGTAAACCTCCTCTGCACTCTCTAAAGCCTCCACGTCCTTCTGGTAGTGTGGCGACCAGAACTGGGCGCAGTATTCCAAATGCGGCCGAACCAACGTTCTATACAACTGCAACATCAGACCCCAACTTTTATACTCTATGCTCCGTCCTATAAAGGCAAGCATGCCATATGCCTTCTTCACTACTTTCTCCACCTGTGACGTCACCTTCAAGGATCTGTGAACTTGCACACCCAGGTCCCTCTGCATATCTACACCCTTTATGGTTCTGCCATTTATCGTATAGCTCCCCCCTACGTTAGTTCTACCAAAATGCATTACTTCGCATTTATCTGGATTGAACTCCATCTGCCATTTCTTTGCCCAAATTTCCAGCCTATCTGTATCCTTCTGTAGCCTCTGACAATGTTCCTCACTATCTGCAAGTCCAGCCATTTTCGTGTCGTCCGCAAACTTACTGATCACCCCAGTTACACCTTCTTCCAGATCGTTTATATAAATCACAAACAGCAGGGGTCCCAATAAAGAGCCCTGCGGAACACCACTAGTCACAGGCATCCAGCCGGAAAAAGACCCTTCCACTACCACCCTCTGTCTTCTGTGACCAAGCCAGTTCTCCACCCATCTAGCCACCTGCCCCTTTATTCCATGAGATCCAACCTTTTGCACCAATCTACCATGGGGGACTTTGTCAAATGCTTTACTAAAGTCCATATAGACGACATCCACGGCCCTTCCCTTGTCAACCTTTCGAGTCACTTCTTCAAAAATCTCCACCAGGTTAGTGAGGCATGACCTCCCTCTCACAAAACCATGCTGACTATCGTTAATGAGTTTATTCCTTTCTAAATGCGCATACATCCTATCTCTAAGAATCCTCTCCAACAACTTCCCGACCACGGACGTCAAGCTCACCGGCCTATAATTTCCCGGGTTATCCTTCCTACCCTTCTTAAATAACGGGACCACATTAGCTATCCTCCAATCCTCTGGGACCTCACCTGTGTCCAGTGACGAGACAAAGATTTGCGTCAGAGGCCCAACGATTTCATCTCTCGTCTCCCTGAGCAGCTTGGGATAGATTCCATCAGGCCCTGGGGATTTGTCAGTCTTTATATTCCCTAAAAAACCTAACACTTCCTCCCTTGTAATGGAGATTTTCTCTAACGGGTCAACACTCCCCTCTGAGACACTCCCAGTCAACACATCCCTCTCCTTTGTGAATACTGACGCAATGTTAGTTCTAAGTTCCTGCCTTTCCATAACCTCTGCATTTTCTATTTTATTATTGGGATGGAACTCATGTCCTCTGCAGTGAAAACCGAGGCAAAATATTGATTATGTGCCTCAGCCATTTCTATTCACTCCCCAGTCTCATCTTCCAAGGACCCAACATTCACTTTAACTCTGCTCCTCCTCTTTATGTACTTATAGAAGCGTTTGCTGTCCGTTTTTATATTTTGCGCTAGTTTTCTTTTGTAATCTACCTGTCTTTTTATTACTTTTTTAGTGACCCTTTATTGATCTTTATAAGCTTACCAATCATCCAGTGTGCCACTGGTCTTTGCAATACAGTACATCCTAATTTTTGTCTTTATCTGATCCTTAACTTTTTCCCCCTCTTATCAACTTTCATCCTCTCTGGAATATATTTTAGTTGGGAATACTTAAATATCTCCTTAGATATGTGTCACTGTTCATCAACTGTCCTACCTTTTAGTCTTCCTGTCTAGTCCACTAGGGCCAAGTCTGTCCACATGCCTATTTAATTTCTCTTTTTAACCTCCAGAACACTAATGTGGGACTCCAGTTCCTCACTCTCAAACTGAATTTGAAATTCTAGCATGCTATGATCATTCTCCTCTAGAGGATCCTTAACTATGAGAAAATTTACTACTTCAAGCCCTACTTCATCACATAATACCAAATCTAGAATAGCCTGCTCCCTGGTTGGTTCCACAACATATTAATTCAAAGGACAATCTCTAGTACATTCAATGAACTCTCCCTTGAGGCTACTCTAGTCAATTTGATTATTTCAGTCAATATGCATGTTAAAATCACTGCTGATTATTGCTGTAACCCTCTAAACACTTAGTCAGCATCTTAAATCTATGCCCTCTGGTCTTAGACACCTGTAAGAAGTTTAACAACACCAGGTTAAAGTCCAACAGGTCTATTTGGTAGCAAAAGCCACAAGCTTTCGGAGCCTTAAGCCCCTTCGTCAGGTGAGTGGGAGTTCTGTTCACAAACTGGGCATATAAAGACACAAACTCAATTTACAAAATAATGGTTGGAATGCAAGTCTTTACAGGTAATCAAGTCTTAAAGGTACAGACAATGTGAGTGGAGAGAGCGTTAAGCACAGGTTAAAGAGATGTGTATTGTCTCCAGACAGGACAGTTAGTGAGATTTTGCAAAAATTCACCTGACAAAGGGGCAGCGCTCCGAAAGCTAGTGGCTTTTGCTACCAAATAAACCGGTTGGACTTTAACCTGGTGTTGTGAGACTTCTTACTGTGTTTACCCCAGTCCAACACCGGCATCTCCACACTTAGACACCTCTACCATGGGAAAATATCTCAAATAATCTGTGCCTCACCTGGTGCCAGTGTCACTGCTGCCTGCTCACTATTTATCCGCGTCTCTATTAGTTTATGAGAGGCCAATGGCGAAGTTGGTTTATTTACACTAATTCCCATTGGCTGCCTTGAGCAGACATCACAATGAGCACCGCATACCTGTCAGATTCTGGCCAATGAGTGCTCAGGAACGCCCAGTGCCTCTTTCCGATTAGGTGTGTTCTCTGTCAGTCTGGCTGGGCGGCTCGCACTCAGGCTGTGGGGATGAAGATTGTCCGCTGGTTACTGAAGGGCCCGGGCTCAGCCCCCACCCCCAGGCAGCTGGAGCATTTCTCCAAGTTCTCGCCGTCTCCACTCTCCATGAAGCAGTTCCTGGATTTCGGTAAGAGACGGGTTGGAGTTCGGTGTGAGAAGCGAGGCGATTCCGTACCCCGTCCCGCGCTCTCTGTGCCCTCACTGACCCCTGTCCCGGGGTCCCTGTGTCCTGCACTGACCCCTGTCCTGGACTGACCCCTGTCCCCTGTTCTGGGTCCCGTTGTCCTGTATTGACCCCTGTCCTGGGGCCCCTGTGCCCTGCACTGATTCCTGTCCTGGGGTCCCTGTGTCCTGTAGTCACCCCTGGCCTGGGGTCCCTGTGTCCTGCACTGACTCCTGTCCTGTACTGACCCCTGTCCTGGAGTCCATGTGTCCTGGACTGACCACTGTCCTAGTGTCTCTGTGCCCTACAATGACCTCTGTCCTGCGGTCCCTGTGTCTTGCACTGACCCCTGTCTTGGGATCCCTACGCCCTGCACTGATTCCTGAGCTGGCGTCCCTGTGCCCTGTATTGACCCCTGTGCTGGGGTCCCTGTGCCCTGCACTGATTCCTGAGCTGGCGTCCCTGTGCCCTGTATTGACCCCTGTGCTGGGATCCCTGTGCCCTGCACTGATTCCTGAGCTGGCGTCCCTGTGCCCTGTATTGACCCCTGTGCTGGGGTCTCTGTGCCCTGCATTGACCCTTGTTGTGGAATCCCAATGCCCTGCACTGATTCCTGTCCTGGGGTCCCTGTGTCCTGCACTGACCCCTGTCCTGCGGTCCCTGTGCCCTGCACTGATTCCTGTCTTGGGATCCCTATGCCCTGCACTTATTCCTCTTCTGGGGTCCCTGTGCCCTGCACTGACCCCTGTCCTGGGGACCCTGTGCCCTGCACTAACCCTTGTCGTGGGATCCCTATGCCCTACACTTATTCCTCTTCTGGGGTCCCTGTGCCCTGTACTGACCCCTGTCCTGGGGTCCCTGTGCCCTGTACTGATTCCTGTCTTGGGATCCCTATGCCCTGCACTGATTCCTCTTCTGGGGTCCCTGTGCCCTGTACTGATCCTATCCGGGGGTCCCTGTGCCCCGCACTGACCCCTGTTGTGGGATCCCTATGCCCTGCACTGATTCCTGTTCTGGGGTCTCTGTGCCCTGCACTGACCCCTGTTGTGGGATCCCTATGCCCTGCACTGATTCCTGTTCTGGGGTCTCTGTGCCCTGTACTGATCCTATCCGGGGGTCCCTGTGCCCCGCACTGACCCCTGTCCTGGGATCCCAATGCCCTGCACTGATTCCTGTCCTGGGGGCCCTGTGCCCTGGACTGACCCCTGTCTTGGGGTCCCTGTGTCCTGCACTGACCCCTGTCCTGGGGTCCCTGTGCCCCGCACTGACCCCTGTCCTGGGATCCCAATGCCCTGCACTGATTCCTGTCCTGGGGGCCCTGTGCCCTGGACTGACCCCTGTCTTGGGGTCCCTGTGCCCTGCACTAACCCTTGTCGTGGGGTCCCTGTGCCCTGCACTGATTCCTGTCTTGGGATCCCTATGCCCTGCACTTATTCCTCTTCTGGGGTCCCTGTGCCCTGTATTGACCCCTGTCCTGGGGTCGCTGGGCCCTGCACTGACCCCTGTCCAGGGGTCCCTGTGTTCTGCACTGACCCCTGTCCTGTACTGACCTCTGTCCTGGAGTCCCTGTGTCTTGGACTGACCGCTGTCCTGGGGTCTCTGTGCCCTCATTGACCCATGTCCTGGGGTCCCTGTGCCCTGTATGGACCCCTGTGCTGTGGTCACTGTGCCCTGCACTGACCCCTGTCCTGGGGTCCCTTGTGCCCCGTACTGGCCCTGTCCTAGATTTCCTCTGTCCTGTACTGACCCCTGTCCTGTACTGACCTCTGTCCTGGGGTCCCTGTGTCCTACACTGACCCCTGTCCTGGTGTCTCTGTGCCCTGCACTGACCTCTGTCCTGGGGTCCCTGTGTCCTGCACTGACCCCTGTCCTGGGGTCCCTGTGTCCTGCACTGACCCCTGTCCTGGGTCCCTGTGCCCTGTATTGACTCCTGTGCTCAGGTCTCCATGCCCTGTATTGACTCCTGTGCTGGGGTCCCTGTGCCCTGCACTGACCCCTGACCTGGGGTCTCTGTGCTGACCCCTGACCTGGGGTCCCAGCGGCACTGTCTCCTATTGATGTCACCCTCTCATTTACTTGAGGGAAATATATCCTATTTCTTTTCATCCCGAAGGAGTTCACTGTACACTAAATTGCCCCTCAGCTTGGGTTTCCCTTTCTCTGCATCTGCCACTCGGCTGGAAATGGACCTGTGCCCTGTACTTATCCATCTCGAGTGTGAGGCTCCCTACACCTGTCCAACCCCATAGAATATCTCTGTTACTTGCAACCACCCATCTCTTGGGAGGGAATCGCTTTGCATCCCAGGATCAGCATCTGCTTACATCTACATTTAGATGCCCTTGTGGCTTCACCCAATTCCAGGGTTTCATGTATCCTGTATTTATCTCTTCACAGGTGTTCCTGTATCCGGATCTGCCCCTCTTCCCAGAGAGGAGGGCCCTGTGCTGGGGTATGGTGGGGTGGTCCCTGTGCCCTTTAACTTCTCTTCTCCCCAGTGGATTCTTAGGTGGATCTTTCCACCTTATGGTCTCCCTGTGATATACAATTGTTTCTCCTGCCTGGAAGAAATGTTAGCCCTACCACTTTAAGAATGAAATCCTTTTCAGCAGCAAGATTTAATCCAGGATCGATTATATCAATTTTTCTTGCAGGCTTCATTAATTGCTTTGGTAATTGAATTTGGAGTGTTTAGATGGCTTTGTTCAATGTTTGGCTTTTGTTATTGCTACCGATCACAAACATTATGGTTCTTTCAAGCCTTTGAATACGCTTTAATCATATGAATTAGTTTGTGACACAAATAACCACAGTATAAAAATAACACACTGCGAGAGGTAGCCATCATCAGCTGCCTCACAACGCAGCCATAACCTAAAGTTTATTTGCAGGGTATTTGTAATATTTTTGGATGTTTTCAAAGACACTGTGGTATACACAGTAAACCATTATTGTAACAATAATGTAAGATTACATTGTTCATGTCTCTGTGTTGACCTTCGTATGTTCTTCTGTTCCTTTTCAAAGTGACATACCTTTGGGGCTCTGCATTCTTGGCTATGACAAGAGCCATATTTAGCTGAACTTTGTTCTAAGGAAAAGTCAGTCCCAAGCTATTATTACAAGCAGTGTGTATCTTTATTGTTCTCTGCAATGCCATAATGTTAAACAGCATAAGAGTTTTAAAGAGGGAATGCCTGAAGATTTTTGTGTCTCAGTTTCTAAAGCATCTGGAATCATGATCTTACCTGCTTCAATTAAACAATTTTCTAGTTTTGGGAATATAAACAAAAATTCATGTAAGACAATAATTCAAAAGTACCTTGGGGGAGTGAAGCAGTCCTTCACTTTAAAATGTGTTCGTATTTAAAAATCATAAAAACCCAGAAGGTAATATTTTCATAGAAGAGGGAGGCAAGAAGTGGTTGTTCTTTGATAAACCTTTTTTCACATGTTGGTCAATGTGAGGTTATCCACTTTGGTGGCAAAAACAGGAAGGAAGACTATTACCTGAATGGTGGCAATTTAGGAAAAGGGGAAGTGCAACGTGACCTGGGTGTCATGGTGGAACTGTTGCTGAAGGTTGGCATGCAGGTACAGCAGGCGGTGAGGAAAGCTAGTTGCATGCTGGCCTTCATAGCAAGAGGATTTGAGTATAGGAATAAAGATGTCTTGCTGTTTCTTCTCCCAGTTTGAGGAAGAACATTCTTGCTATTGAGGAAGTTCAGTGAAGGTTCACCAGACTGATTCCTGGAATGGCAGGACTGACATACGAAGAGACACTGGATCGACTGGCCTTGTACTCACAGGAATTTAGAAGAATGAGAGGGAATCTTAAAGAGACATATGAAATCCTGATGGGACTGGACAGGCTGGATGTGGGAAGAATGTTCCTGATGTTAGGGAAGTGCAGAACTAGGGGTCACAGTCTAAGAATAAGGGATAAGAGAAAACTCTTATGCTGTTTAACATTATGGCATTGCAGAGAACAATAAAAATACACACTGCTTGTAAT